>NC_053492.1:446067214-446114714 GCF_905171775.1 Rana temporaria | reverse complement strand
TCGGTAGCGGCGGAGGAGATCGGGTCCGTTCGGCACCTGTGTGGGGATGCGACAGAGGGAAAAATCGCCCCCACCCGTCCCCATATCTCTGCTGGGCAGAAGTGACGTCAAAACGTCAGTCCCGCCCAGCGTCTTAAAGCAACATTTTTTTTTCTGTCATTTGAAAAAATGACAGTTAATTTTTTTTTTTTTTTGCATTTAAGTCTAAATATGAGATCTGAGGTCTTTTTGACCCCAGATCTCATATTTAAGAGGAACTGTCATGCTTTTTTCTATTACAAGGGATGTTTACATTCCTTGTAATAGGAATAAAAGTGATAATTTTTTAATTTTTTTTATTTCAGTGTAAAAAATTATAAAAATAAATAAAAATAAATCGGAAAACAAAAAAATAATTTTTTAAAAACGCCCCGTCCCGACGAGCTCGCGCACAGAAGCGAACGCATACGCGAGTAGCGCCCGCATATGAAAACGGTGTTCAAACCACACAAGTGAGGTATCGCCGCGATCGTTAGACTGAGAGCAATAATTCTAGCCCTAGACCTACTCTGTAGCTCAAAAAATGCAACCTGTAGAATTTTTTAAACGTCGCCTATCAAGATTTTTAAGGGTAAAAGTTTGACGCTATGCCACGAGCGGGCGCAATTTTTAAGCGTGTCATATTGGGTATCATTTTACTCGGCGTAACATTATCTTTCACAATATATAAAAAAATTGGGCAAAAATTATTGTTGTCTTATTTTTTAATTCAAAAAAAAATTTTTTCACAAAAAAAGTGCGCTTGTAAGACCGCTGCGCAAATACGGTGTGACAAAAAGTATTGCAATGACTGCCATTTTATTCCCTAGGATGTCTGCTAAAAAAAAAATATAATGTTTGGGGGTTCTGATTAATTTTCTAGCAAAAAAATTGTTATTTTTACATGAAGGAGAGAAGTGCCAAAATAGGCCCGGTTGTCAAGTGGTTAATGTGCAGTTGTTTGGGGGCCAGATAGGCTTCTCTGAAGAGATGAGTTTTCAGGGACCTTCTGTAAGGGGATAGAGTAGGAGATAGTTTGACAGATTGAGGTAGAGAGTGCCAGAGGATGGGAGGGTCTCTGGAGAAGTCCTAGAGGTGGGAATGCGAGGAGGTGATGAGGGAACTAAAGAGCAGGAGGTCTTGGGAGGAACAAAGAACGATTTAGAGAGAATGAGACCCATGCCAGCCTAGAATTTATCCTGGAATACCTCCATCCCTAAATATTATGCAAAAACAGAGAGGTAGTGGAGTTGGGACTTTAAATAAGGTATAAGGGTGTATAAATAAAATAACTTGGATGTCATGGTTCCCTATAAAATGGCATGAAACAATATTGATGGACCAATAACCAGAATACGTTTATGATACAGAAATTTAATCACAAAAGCGCATAATCATCATTAATTTAATAACACATGATTAGTTAGGGAACATAATTAATGACATACAGACATAGTAATAAATACATCAAGGAATAATAAGTAATAACTACATGATCAACATGTGTAAAAATTGATAAATGATGATATATGGGCTCGTGTAGGGCATCCGAGGATGTATACTCTACTCATTTCATGGCCGCCTGCCACTCGTCGGGAGTTTGGATGCATGAAAATAGTCTGGAATTAAAGTGGAAGTAAACCCACCTATCATTTCAGCCAAGGAAGCTGCCATCTTGGCCTATGTTTAATCTTCAACTGCCATGGTGCTGCACATGTGATCAGTTATGACACCAGCCATTGGATGGTTTGACAGTTTGGTTGAGAGAACAACCAATGTGACAGTTAGCAATCCCGGCATGCCGGAAATGTAACTGCTTTTTGAAACTGTTAAATCGATGGGTTTACTTCCGCTTTAAATAATTATAAAGATTTGTTGTGGTAGTTTCTGGGGATCCACTACTCCCCGTAGACAAACCCAATGAGGTAAAAAAAGGTAGGAAAGGAGAAGGGAAGAAGAGGAGGTATAAATATTTCTTGCCAGGAAGCCCGTGATTGGGGAGATGTATGGGAAGGTAGTCCCGCATATAAGGCCCTTCCTGGGGTTGAGGCGGGAGATCCACTGAACAGGGTGTGCGGGGGGCTAGGGGGGGGGGGGGAGACCCATCAGTCGCTGCCAATCCCCACGTGGAGGGAGAGTGCTTGTGTGGTGGTTATCCATTTCTGTATGGAGATGAAAAGATGATTGAAAATGTATAAGTATGAAGAAGAAAAGAACGATTTAGTTGGTATTTTGAGATCAGGTTAGTGATGTAGCTGTGGGCCAAGTTGTAGATTGCTTTGTGAGTTATTTTTGGGATCTTGAATTTTATTTGGGTGAGCGGAAGCCAATCAAGGGATTGGCAGAGAGTAGCAGCATACAAGGAGTGGTTTGTAGGGTGGTTGAGTCTGGCAGAAGTATTCATGATGGACTGAAGGTGGTAAGCCAGGAGTCTCAAACTGGCGGCCCTCCAGCTGTTGCGAAAATACAAGTCCCATGAGGCATTGCAAGGCTGACAGTTAAAAGCATGACTCCCACAGGCAGAGGCATGATGGGACTTCTAGTTTCGCAACCGCTGGAGGGCCGCCAGTTTGAGACCCCTGGGGTGAGCCAATGAAGAGGGAGGTGCATTCGTCAAGGCGAGAGATGACCAGGGATTTAACCACTTAAGGACCTACTACCGACAATATATGTCGGCAGAATGGCACGGTAGGTCACGCATAGGGTTGCCACCTCATCCCTTTAAAACAGAGCACATATTAATTACACATGTTCTGTGGCTGATTAATGTGGTAATTAAACTCACTTGTTGCCTTATCTGCATTCAATTAGCCTCAGAACCTGTGTAATTAATATGTGTTCTGTTTTAAAGGGATGAGGTGGCAACCCTAGTCACGCACGCCGCTGGCCCCAAAGCTCCATGACTGCGCCCGCGCGACCCATGGGCCCGATCGCCGCCGGTGTCCCGCGATCTGTCACAGGAGCTGAAGAACTAGGAGAGGTGAGTGTAAACACACCTTCCCTGTTCTTCTGTGTGGCAGTGACGCTGATCGTCTGTTCCCTGATATAGGGAACGACGATCAGTGATGTCACGCCTACAGCCACGCCCCCCTACAGTAAGAATTACTCCCTTAGGGCACACTTAACCCCTTAGCGCCCCCTAGTGGTTAACCCATTCACTGCCATTTCCACTTTCACAGTAATCAGTGCATTTTTATAGCACTTTTCGCTGTGAAAATGACAATGGTCCCAAAAATGTGTCAAAAGTGTCCGATGTGTCCGCCATAATGTCGCAGTCATGAAAAAAAACGCTGATCGCCACCATTACTAGTAAAAAATAAATATTAATAAAAAATGCCATAAAACTATTCCCTTTTTTGTAAACACTATAACTTTTGCGCAAACCAATCAATAAACGCTTATTGCGATTTTTTTTTTTTTTTTTCAGTTAAGTTTAAATTTATTATGAAAAGTAGATTTTTTTTTTTTTTATTACCAAAAATATGTAGAAGAATACGTATCGGCCTAAACTGAGGAAATTTTTTTTTTATATATTCTTGGGGGATATTTATTATAGCAAAAAGTAAAAAATATAGAATTGTTTTCAAAATTGTCGCTCTATTTTTGTTTATAGCGCAAAAAATAAAAACCGCAGAGGTGATCAAATACCACCAAAAGAAAGCTCTATGTGTGGGAAAAAAAGGACGGCAATTTTGTTTGGGAGCCACGTCGCACGACCGCGCAATTGTCAGTTAAAGTGACGCAGTGTCGAATTGCAAAAACTGCCCAGGTCCTTTACCTGCATAATAGTCTGGGTCTTAAGTGGTTAATAAAGGCATAAATCTTGCACACTTGGTGGTTCGCACTTTTACTTTGCAGAACTAGGGTCCTCAGTAGGGATGAGCTCCGGTGTGTTCGCACAGTCCGCGTGCAGACCCCACCAGGAAGTGAGCACGGCGCTGCGCTAATCACAGGCAGGGAGACATTGTCCCGATGCTGGGCTGCAGAGATTGGCAAATGTCTCACTGCCTGTGGTTAGCGCAGCGCCGTGCAGACTTCCTGGCAGGCTCTGCACGTGGACTGTGTGAACACGCTGGAGCTCATCCCTAATCCTCAGTTTAAGGCTTCATTTCCACTGGCGTTTTTACAGCCACTGTTGTTAGCCTTTTTTACAGCTTAAAAACGCCTGTCCATGTTTATTTTGTAAAAAAAAAAAAACACTCAAAAACGCCGCGGTAGCGTTTTTGAGCGTTTTCGCGAGTTTTTGAGCGTTTTTTAACGTCTGGCGTTTTTACAGCTCTACTCTGGAGCTTCAGAACGCCCTGGTCCTGCGTTTTTTTTACAGCTCAAAACGCCTATGCCATTTGCAGCTCAAAAACGCCTATGTGGGCATGATGCCATAGAATAACATGGACAGGCGTTTTTAAGCTGTAAAAAACGCTCAGAAAAGTGGCTGTAAAAACGTCAGTGGAAATGAAGCCTAAAACCTGGTCAGGACACTATGTGCATTGAGGGGGTTTTCCGAGTTTCCTCCAACACTCCCAAGACATCAAAGCTAAAATTTGCTGAGCATGCTCAAGATGTCTGTCCTGCCATTTGCCCCAACAGAGCTTTGAGTCCTCAGGCAAAAGAGTGCTATAAAAAATAAATAAAATAAAATTATTGGGGGTGGAATTCCCTTAAATGTATTTGAATACACTGATTCACCTTGTTTGCCATCACTCATCTTTGCAAAGTGAGCATGCATGCGTTTTTCAATGTGAACATTGACTTTGCTAAGTGAACAGTCTCTAATCTTTTAGTAAATCATCCCCACAGTGTCCCTTTTGTTTGGAACCAATTAAAATTCATGTTGACATGGGCCTGTCTGTTCATTGGGAACTAGCGCCATCTTTGCAGCATCAAGAATAGCCGCTACCGCAGCTGGCATTCCTCCTGCTATCATCTTACAAGATCTGACAACAGTCTACAGACTGCTCATACCTCCAACTCATAGAAGCAAACCGCAAACAAATATCCCTTCATTCACCCACTCCTTCATATAGCTAGTTGCCCTGAGGTCTCCACACCTGCATACACTAATTATACCCAGAAAACTAGCCAAGCGTGTAATTGGCCTGTGATGTGGTATCCTTGTAACAAGCTAATAATGTACATGACCGTCGGTGATAATCCCGTGCTCAATGACTTGAATTGGCAGTCTTTTGATACGGCTATTTTCAGAAGGGTTGTGGTTGGCTCTAAAGTGAAAGCCATGTCATTTTTATTACCAATTCTATTGAAAAGAGATGGTGGTGGGACTGCCTGTCATGGGTTTGTTTGCGCACCACCTTTGTCCTCCTACCACAACCTGAACAGGAAGGCTTGTGCAGCCAGAGCGTCCCTGTTTAGCATATCGGTAGATGGTCTGGTCTTCGATGTTCAATGTTTTCTCATTTTTGATTCCTATTGAAGTTTACCAGACAGTTGGAAAGGTTAGAGGGTTGAACATCGTATCAGATAGCTATATCGCAGTACAGAGAACTTTTCAGGAAGAGTGTTGACATCATACGACCTACACATCCACTATCACTGGTTCCCCCAAATCGGGAACAAAAAACAGGTCAAACATGAAAAAGAGAAATAAAACATCAAAGAAACTTTTCCGCCCCCTATAAGCAACTATAGGTATCTTGGGACTTTCCCATTGCCCTCCACCCCACTAAATGTATGTTTTCTAATTTTTATGAAAAGAAGAAAAAAAAGAGGGGAGGGCGCACCGACCTAGTACATTACCATAAAAAGGTTTTATTGAATAAATAAAAGCAAAAAGTCCTACTCACAAAGAGAGCTTAAATACAGCTAATCAGACCGGTCTCTTGGTTCCTGCCAACAAGACCTGATGATGCCGAGGATCCAATGGTACCCCAACGGCGGAACAGCTAACGTTTATGGGGCACACCCCTTTCTTCAGCGACTGGAAGGTCTGTCATAGCTCTCTCCCAAATGCCCTCTATATAATATATATATATATATATATATATATATAAAATGTGTGTGTGTCTTTGCACATGTGCAGAGGAATCCAGTGATCCGTTGACCTAAAATTCGCCAGTCCCACCCCTTAAGGGGTTGTAAAGACAAAAATATTTTCCTCTTAAAGCGGGGGTTCACCCTAAAAAAAAAATGTCTTTCAAACATGCCATCCAGCATACTAGCGCGAGCTACAGTATGCCTTTATTTTATTTTTTTGCGCCGTACTCACGGTTTAATCCCGTAGTTAAGTTTGACTAGTAGGCATTCCTATGCAGAGGGGAACATGATTGACGGCCGGCTATGGCGCGTCACGCTTCACGGAAATAGCCGAAATAGGGCTTGGCTCTTCACGGCGCCTGCGCAGTCAGCTCCTAGTCTGTGCACAGGCGCCGTAAAGCGACGTGAAAAGCCGAGTCCTACTCGAGAAGCGTGACGCGCCATAGCTGGCCGTCAATCATTGTCCCCTCTGCATAGGAACGCCCATTCCCCGCGGGGAGTCTGAAACTTAACTCCGGGATTAAACAGTGAGTACGGCGCAAAAAAATAAAAATAAAGGCATACTGTAGCTCACGCTACTATGCTGGATTTCATGGTAGAAACTTGCATTTTTGGGTGAACCACCGCTTTAAATTAAAGTCTGACAGTAGCTGATAAAGTAAAAAGGTTCGTTTTTTATTAGATCAATTGATTGCTGTAAGCTAGAGCATTTAAATATCACTTACCTCGTTTTTCCTTTTGACCTCCAAAATACAGTAATCCAGGTTTGAAAATGCCATTTCCTGTCACTCCTCTTCTTGCTTTCCACCAGCACCTGAGCCGTTTTGCATGGTGGAAAGCAGAATGTGCTCACCCCCTCCCTATGACTACAGACCTGCGTGAAGATGCTCTCTTATCCCTCACAGGCATGGAGGCCAAGCCTAATGGGAACTGTAGTTCCCATTAGGCCGTGATGTAGCAAGAATGAATGCGCACCGCAAACCAGGAAGTCAGAATAACGATTCAGGAGTGACGGAGGTGAATAAAACAGCTCGATTTCAACAGGTATCAAACTAGTTATAATGCAAAACATTACTTTAGTGTTCCTTTAATCATGGCTATTCCCAACCAAAGGGTGGAACTCTCAAGTGACCACCTCCATGGGAGGCGGCCACTTGGCTAATACTCTTACCCAAATAGAGGGGGGAGATGTTTATAATATACCATGTGTGGGACATCATGGCACCACCAGCTCCTGCACCAGCCCACACTGCCACCGCACAGGCCACCAAAGAGGCCACCACAGAAATCCAAGGGGGGAGGGGCGCACGGGGCAACATCCCCTATAGACACTGTGAACCTCCCACTACACTGCCCCACCACATGGCCAGCTTTATACATAAAGATAGAAGGCAGTTCTATTTGGATAGGGTAATGGAGAATCATAACCCCTGTCAATTTTTATTTATTTCCAACTTTAAAAACAAATTCACATTTATCAGTTTGGATAGAAATTTTAATAGTCTACCTCAGGGCTGCTGTTAATATTTAGGTACGTATATTGCGCTGTCAATATACGCAATGCTTTACATATACGTTATACATTCACATCGGTCCCTGCCCGTAAGGAGCTTACAATCTAAGGTCCCTAACTCGCATTCATATACTAGGGCCAATTTTAGGCAGAAGCCAATTAACCTACCAGCATGTCTTTGGAGTGTAGGAGGAAACCGGAGTACCCGGAGGAAGCCCACGCAGGCACAGGGAGAACATTCAAACTCCAGGCAGGTAGTGTCGTGGTCGGGCTTCGAACCAGCGACCCTTTTTACTGCTAGGCGAGAGTGCTACTCACTACACCACTGTGTTTGGATAGAAATTTTGATAGTCTACCTCAGTGTTTCTCAACTCCAGTCCTCGGGGCGCACCAACAGGTCTTGTTTTCAGGCTTTCCATTATTGTGCACAGGTGATTTGATCAGTTTCACTGCCTTAGTAATTACCACAGCAGTTTGATCTGAGGGAAATCCTGAAAACATGACCTGTTTGTGCGCCCCGAGGACTGGAGTTGAGAAACACTGGTCTACCTCATGGCTGCTGTTATCAATCACAGGGCCCCATACGGCCTACTTGACAGGGCCGTCCTTCTCCCGATATCGAAAGTGACGGAAGACATAGATTTAGAAGTCCCTTTATCTGTACCTTCAGCTGCACAGATGAGTGAATGGGAAGCGCTCTGAGGCTTCCTGCTCATTCACAAACTAAAACATGGTATACACAGTTTATTATGCTTCAGTGAGAATGGACATAGGAGTGATTGGTACCGACCGCTCACTGTGTTCATTCAGGAATGGAAGGGGCCAGTAAATTACATATTATCCTCTTCCCCCACTCTTCGTCGTGAAACATCATCCTGTGTCTCCGAAGCAGCTGCTGGCAGGAGAGGAGGGAAGGCGGAAGCACTTCAGAGGAAAGGGGCACCCAGGGGCCCGGACAGCAGATGGAAGGGATGCATGTGCTAGAACCGATCTCCCTGCAGTGCAAGCCAGATGAAGAAAGAAGAGGAGAAGCTGGCAGAGCTGCAAGGGGAGGCAGAAGGGGATTGGTGTCTGAAATAAGACAGTACAGCCAGACTTCCTGCTCAGCAGGTGCCCGGGCCCTCCTTTTGAACTGATGGGGTCTGGGCCCAGTACAGGAGGGCTGGCTGTACTGACTTACCAGTGGCCCTGGTCTACCTCCATGTTTGGACCTCTAGAGGAAACCTGTAGTTGAAAAGAAATGGTGGGAATTGATACCAGTCTTCCAGAATCTCAAGACATTGGTGATAAGTACGTTGTAATTAGTGATCATGTTATCCATAAGCAGATAGTAAGTTGGTAACTGGGATATGAACTGAAATGAATGTCTAAATTTTTAATGTTTATCACTGAGAAAAAAGAATTGAGAATATATTAGGCTTTAGATAAGTAAATGATTTTTCTGCATCTCATGTTTCAGGACCCGGAGAAATTGCTTGATTTGTTCCAGGCAGCTATAAATTTGAGCACAAGTACGAAACACTTTGATTGTGTAACTGCGTCCTACCTGATGAAGTTCTTGCTGTACCAGGAGGGTTTGGAGGCCGCTCTGCGCGACTCGGCACGAGGTGCGCCAAATGGACCAATCTATCAGACATTTCATATTGATGGCGCCAGTTTCCTGGAGAGGAACACATTCGCTGGTTAGTTGTGGCAGCTTATTTTTTTCCCCCCATTTGGTGAACAGATGTTTTGCACATGAAAATTTTGTTTTCATTTGATTATATTCAGTTTGAACATACTGTCAATACTTACCAAGCTTTGTTACCCATGACGTCTGAATTGTGATTGATTGCTAGAAGTCATGGGTTACATTTTGTACCCTCAACTTTGTTGAGTTTCTTCATAGTCTACTTAAAAGTTTCCAATTAGGATGCATGCATACAGACATACTTGTGTAATTGCTGATGCATCATTGCATTAATGTTTACCTGTGCATGCGTGTTTGGCATATTTTCCCGAATGTGGAGTACAGGGGCATGCAGCCAATCGCTTCTGTGACTGGCTGTGCCATCCACGGACCGCTCCCTACCTGTGGGAAAATGCATAGGTTGTTTTTTTTGCCTATAGGTCTGTGTACAATTAGCTAGATTCACATAGTTAGGCCGGCGTATCAGTAGATACGCTGACCTAACTCGGAATCTGCGCCGTCCTAAGTTTAAGTGTATTTTCAAACAGAGATACACTTAAACCTATCTAAGATACGACGGCTTGCGCTGTCCTATCTTAGGGTGCAATATTAAGGCTGACCGCTAGGTGACGCTTCCATTGCGGTCGGCGTAGAATATGTAAATCACTAGATACGCCTATTCACGAACGTACGCCCGGCCGACGCAGTACAGATACGCTGTTTACGTAACGCATTATCAGGCCTAAAGTTATTCCATCAAATAGCTGGAATAGTAATGTTAAGTATGGCCGCCGTTCCCACGTCGAAATTTGAGAATTTTACGTTGTTTGCGTAAGTCGTCCGTGAATAGGGTTTTACGTAATTTACGTCCACGTCGAAAACAATAGGACCGTGCGGAGTACTTTAACGCAATGCACACTGGGATATGTAGGCGGACAGCGCATGCGCCGTTCGTAAAATACGTCAATCACGTCAGGTCAAGCCCCATTAACATAAAACACGCCCCCTCAGCCGAATTTGAATTAGCCGCCCTTACGCTCGCCCGATTTACGCTACACCGCCGTAACTTAGCAGGCAAGTACTTTGTGAATCATGTACTTGCCTCGCTAAATTACGGTGGCGTAGTGTAAATGCCATACGCTACGCCGCCGCAACTATGCGCTCGCCATCCTGAATCTAGCTAATTATCTATAGATCAACGTTTACAAGGAGCCATATACAGTGCCTTGAAAAGTATTCATACCCCTTGACATTTTCCACATTTTGTCATGTTGCCACCAAAAAACGTAAATGTATTTTATTGGGATTTTATGTGAACAACACAAAGTGGCACATAATTGTAAAACATACAGCCAGATCTACAATGGAATGGTTTAGATCAGTGGCCCGGGGGCCGGATGCATCCCTTTGTTTGCTTTTATCCGGCACTTGGGGAACTATTTCATTCACTGACACCAACAATTGGGCCCAATGACACCAAAAATGGGCACAATTCCACCCGATGACATCGAGACCCAATGACGGGGCACAAGTTCTACCAAAGATGGGGCACAATTCTTCCCAATGACATCAACAATGGGGACCAATGAAGGGGCACATATCCTACCAATGACACCAACGATTGGGGGAATAATTCCTCCCAATGACACAAGTGATGGGGCACAACTCCTCTCACTGACGCCGAAGATGGGGCATTGGTTTTCTTCAACTTATGCTGGGACTTTTTCTACTCCCGATGGTCACAGTCTGGCCTCCATAAAGTCAAAAGAAAGTTTGAAGACCCCTGGTTCAGATCAAAGCATATTCATGTGTTAGAATGGCCCAGTCAAACTCCGGAAATAAAGTCAATTGAGAATCTGAGGCAAGACTTAAATTGCAGTTCACAGACGCTCTCCATCCAATCTGACAGAGCTTGAGCTATTTTGCAAAGAAGAATGGGCAAAAATGTCCCTCTCGATGTGCAAATCTGGTAGAGACATCCCCAAAAAGACTTGCAGCTGTAATTGCAGTGAAAGGCGGTTCTACAAAGTATTGACTCCGAGGGGCTGAATACAAATGTACCGTATTTATCGGGGTATTGCGCGCTCCGGCGTATAGCGCGCACCCCTAAAGTGGACCCGCATTCCTGTGGAAAAAAGATTTTTGTACTTAGTTTTGGTGTCTTGCGCGGCGTCCATCGGCGGCCTCGTCGGGTCCGGTGTCCGTCTGCGGCTTCGGGTGTCCTCTTCGTCGGGTCCGGCGTCCTTCTGCGGTGTCTTCCCCCCTCGTTTCCCGCTTTCCCGGGCAGAGTTTGAATACTGCGCCGGTATATACCGAGCACAGTACACTCATGTATAGTCGGGCAGGCTCGGCTACTCTCGTGCTCACGTCCTGTACGTCCAGGACGTGAGCGCGAGAGGAGCCGAGACTACCCGACTATACACGAGTGTACTGCGCTCGGTATATGTGGGCGCGGGTATCGGCGTATACCGCGCACCCACGATTTTGCCCTGATTTTCAGGGCAAAAAAGTGCGCGGTATAAGCCGATAAATACGGTACATCACACTTTTCATAGATTCATTTGTTAAAACTTTTGAAAACCACACGCATGCTCAGAAGCAAGTTTATGAGACTGGAGCGCTCGTTCTGGTAAAACTAGCGTTCGTAATGGAGATGGCACATTCGTCACGCTGTAACAGACTGAAAATCACGAATCGTCTCTCACCAAACTTTTACTAACACAAAATCAGGAAAAGCAGCCCAAAGGGTGGTGCCATCCGAATGGAACTTCCCCTTTTATAGTGCCGTTGTATATCACCCCGCTTTGCTCGAGCAATTTTTTCACACGATCGTGTGTATGCAAGGCAGGCTTAACAACTTTGTTTTTTCTAGACCATTAAAAATGGTCGTGTACGTGGCATTAGGCCCGGTGAGTGGGGCGAAACGCTGGCAGTTTACCATTTATTAGGTAAATGGATAAGTAGTACGAAGATACTATTAATGTAAATTAAAATGGTACATGTGTAAGGTGTTGGAATTCTTGGCAGCTTTTGCACACCACTGGCTTCTCACTGTCTCCTCGAATTGTAATTCAGAAAGGGATATCTGAGCTTAAAGCACCACACCACAAGTTGAAAGTCCAGATAAAAGTTTATTCAAATATAAATTGAGGTGGAAGATTGTACACAGAAGCCAACACGTATCTAGGGCCAAACCTCACCTCCTTACGCAGGGCTGTCAAAACATTTGTGGTTCTATTTAGCCAGTTTTGTAATCCGGTTTGGCCAGACAACACAATCGGGTCCCTGACCTCGTCCTTTCTTCTGTTAAGCAATACAGTTGGTCAAAAACTCATCGCAAACCTTAAAATTAAAAGAAATGGCACGCCTTGGATTTTGTTTACAACCTTCCGTTTCTTTCACATCGGAATAAACTTGTTTGAGGACTTTTCTGGCCCTCGTATATCTTTGTTAAATTGCAAAGCACAGCGGTTGCGCCTTTTTCCACCTAAGTCAAAGCAAGTCTGTGCTCTCCTGTAACCCACAATGAAGCCGTTGGCAGATGTACTTTGGTGTTTTATTTGATTACCTGGGTATGCTCCAGACCATTTTTATTTGCTACAGAAAACATACTAAAAAACTAAAAAATTCAACTTTGGCTGCTCAATGTTGAAGCATAGCCTCTTGGTTCCATCTGTATTTATTTTAAGAACGGGGTGGACGGTTGGTATTTTACACGCATCCTTTTAATAATGAGAAAAAAAAAGTATCCAAAAAAACAAAACTGAGTCCAGAACTTTAAACCACAGGAAAAAAAAAATGTTGCTTTATAGTTGCTTAGATCCTTCTAGCGCATAAATAACCTTATTCTCAGTACTTACAACTGGCTTCTACAAAGGATGAGGGGGTGCTAAAGGCTGGTTGCCATCAGTTTTAAAGGGATTCTAAAGGAGAATTAAAAAAAATTGTTATACTTGCCCCTCGTCCATTCACCCACAGAGCGCTGCTTGGCACCACCCTGTGTTCTTTCCTCATTGGCTGTGATTTGACCGCCAGATTAAAACTGAAGAGTGCAAAATCTGGTGCAACTGTGAATAGAAACCAATCCACTTCCATTTTTTATTTTTGGCAAAGCTTGAAGTGGTTGCAAACCTTCGTGTTTTTTCACCTTAATGCACCCTATACATTAAGGTGAAAAAACACCTTGCAGTCACCGCCCAAGCCCCCCCCACCCCCGAGCCCCCGTTTTACTTGCCTGAGCCCCGAATCTCCATGGGCGCAATGCCACGTTGCTTTCCCCCCAGCTCTTGTCGGCTCTTCATTGGATGATTATTAGCAGCGCAAGCCATTGGCTCCCGCTGCTGTCAATCACATCCAATGATACGGCTGCTGGGAGGCGGGCCGAGTCATACAATTGGCGGCTATGGACGACGAATACAGGACTCAGGAGTGCGCCCGCAAGCTAACCCCCTTGGGAGAGAGCTTCCCAGAGGGGGTTAGCTCTTGCAGGGAAGAGCCGCGAGAGCCGTTGTGGGACCCCAGAAGAAGACGATCGGGGCCACTCTGTGCAAAACGAACTGCACAGTGGAAGCAAGTATGACATGTTTGTTTAAAAAAAAAAAAAAAAAAAATTATAATCTGCGAACCTTTACAACCTCTTTAATTGAACAAGCTGAAGTTAGAAGCTAATTGGCTACTGCGCACAATTGCACCAAATTTTCCACTCTACAGTTTTTTTTTTATAAATAAACCTCTGTGTCGCTTTTGCAACAAAATACACCTACCTGCCTGCATACATTGCTGCCATGGTCCCTGTGTGAGTGAGTGAGAAACTTGTATAGCGCAACAAATGCGAACATAATCGCCTCAAGGCGCTGGCATCCAGAGTTGTACATGTCTTTCAGAAGAGGTGGGTCTTTCGTTTTTTCCTAAAAATCCGATGGTTTTCTTCCAAGTGGATGGTCGTGGGTAGAGCACTCCAGAGCCGTGGTCCTTGGACCGAGAATCTACGTTCTCCCTTAAATTTGTAGCGAGATTTGGGGATTTGGAGAAGGTTTTGGTTGGTTGACCGGAGCACGCGCTTGGTGACGTAGGGTTTTATTTTCTCTCCTAAGTATTGAGGAGCGTCACCCTGTGTACATTTGTGGGTGAGGCAGAGTGTCTTGAATGTCACCCTGTCCTGTACGGGCAGCCAGTGGAGGGACCTCAAGGCCGGGGAGATTGGTTCCCACGGCTTTTTACCAGTTACCAGTCTGGCTGCCATGTTCTGGACGACTTGTAGACGTGAAATCTGGTATTTCGGTAGTCCTAAGTAGAGGGAATTTGCGTAATCGAGTCGTGAGTTGATGATTGTTCCAACCACTACTGCTGTGTCCTCTTCTGGGATGAAGGGCATGAGTCTATGTAGCATGTGAAGCAGATGATGAGAACCGCTGACGACTGATCCTATTTGTGCGTCCATCGTCATGTCTGAGTCAAAGATGACTCCGAGACTTATGACTTTATTGCTTGGCGCGATGGTTTGTCCGAGGATGGTGGGTGGTGTCCATGTGGTCCTAGAAATGGATTTCCTATTTTTGTAAAGGATGAGTAGTTCTGTTTTGGATCCATTGAGTTTGAGGGAGCTTTCAGTCATCCATTTGTCGATCAGTGTAAGGCACTTTCCTAGTTCATGAAATTGGTCTTTTTTGTTGGTGATTCGAAGGTAAAGCTGCGTGTCGTCCGCATAGGAGTGGTAGCGCAGGTCCTGTTTGCTGATGATTTTGAGGAGCGGGCGGATGTAGATGTTGAAGAGTACAGGTGAGAGGGGTGATCCTTGCGGGACTCCGCATGTAATGGTCCGTGTTTCTGATGTAAAACCTCCAAGTTTCACGGTCTGAGTGCCAGCCTGATGGACTTCTGCGCATTCGCACAAGTTATGTCGTCCTGTGCAGGCCAATGAAGGTGCTTGAAAACTGGCACGCAGGTAAGAGGCTGGCGCCAACCAGGGACACCACCTGGATTTTGGATGTTCAAAAGCAGGTAAGTATACCAACATTCATTTTGCTTTAAATAGTTTGCACCAAGCTGATCCAAACGCACAAATTCCTTTTACTAACAATTGCAGCAACTCTTTGCGTTGTATGAACTATATGTAGCATTATGTGTAACATTACACAGCACTCTGTTCACAAGAACCTTTTATTTTATGAATGAATGCTGACTTGATTTTGTTCCCTGAGCGGAATGAGAAGTCTCCATACTGCTGCTGGAACACAGGGCTGTAATGCTGTATGTAGGGAATGCTGCAGCACTGACAGCTGCTGCATGTGGAGGATATAGTTAGTTTGGAACAGCTTGGTCCTAATAAAGTTCCTTCATTTTCCTTCTACTTCACAATCATGTGCCCACTTTGTGTTGGTCTATCACATAAAATCCCAATAAAATACATTTACGTTTTTGGTTGTAACGTTTTTTACGTTTTTGGTTGTAACATGACAAAATGTGGAAAATGTCAAGGGGTATGAATACTTTTTCAAGGCACTGTAGCTTTTTAAAGCAATGCGCATGTAAATCAATCAGCACACTTACCAGCAGAAAACAAATAAAAAAATTAAGTAATTTGCCCTAAAAGTTGGTAGAATTAACATTTGGGGGTGCTGATGACATTGACAGCCAAAGCAACTAACATTCATAATCCTGTCCCACACGCCCATAGCAGCGGCAGTAAAATGCCGCTATTTTTACCGTCGACGCTATGGACGAATTTGAGGCGCATTTAGAGAAATGGTTAAAACCGCCCACAATGCGCTGCTGAAGCAGCGCATTGTGGGTCGGTATAGCCTCACTGTCGCATTGATTTCAATGGGCAGGAGCGGTATACACACCGCTCCTTCGACACTCCAAAGATGCAGCTAACAGGACTTTTTTTTACTGTCCTGCTAGCGCAACGCTTAGCCGCCCATAGCGTCAACTGTAAAACGCCGCTATTTTTACTGTCGACACTATGGACCAATTTGCGGCGCATTTTGAGAAATGGTTAAAACCGCCAAAATGCGCTGCTGAAGCAGGGCATTGCGGGCGGTATAGCCGCACTGTTGCATTGATTTCAATGGGCAGGAGCGGTATACACACCTTTTCTTCACCACTCCAAAGATACAGCTAACAGGACTTTTTTTTTTACTGTCCTGCTAGCGCAATGCTCCAGTGTGAAAGCCCCTCGGGCTTTCACACTGGAGACAATGGTATTAGAGGCACCATAGCATTAAAAATAGCGCCTGCAATCCGCCCTCTGTGTGAAAGGGGTCTTATAGATGAGTACCGTCACACAGTGGCGTCCACATACTGAATATATGCAAATAACACTTGTGCTTTTTTAATACAATGTTCAAGGAGTGCTGGCTAATTATGTTTTGGATTTATACAGCGCCAATGTTTACCGTGCCTCCTTTTGTACAAAAAATAAAAATGGTATCCTGCTAAAGAAAGTTGCAAGCTGAAAATTACTTTTGAAATTATATTGATGTGTAATTTCTCCACTTGGCAAGTAAATCTTCTTCTGCTCACGCTTTGTAATTTTAAAGCAATACTTCACCCATCAAAATAAGTTTCTCATGTGCTTCCTTTCCTCTAAAATGTTTACACTAGGAGATAATATACCATTTTAGGAAGTTTAACACCTTTTTCTTGTGCAGCCCCCCCCCCCCCCCCCCCCCACTTCCTGAATTCTTGATATAGGCAATGATGACGTAGGTTATAGCTGAAAAAACACAATTTATCTTTATAGGCCCTTGAAGGCAACTTCAAACCAAAAAATAAGATATAATGGCATCACATGTTACATAGTATAAAATATTGTACAAACTTGGTGTAACAGGAGTCACTTTTGGGCACAGATTGAGCCAGGAAATAAAGGGTCATATGTTGGATTGTTTTAGCGTGGACAGTAATCTACCATATATTCCTTAAATGTCTGCAAAGAATATTCTGATCCTACCGGTCAATAATGACTCATTCAATGATTAGACCAGGCTAGTGAGTTGTTAAACAAGGCTGGCTCTTGAAAGGCCTTTCATTGTGTGATAACACATTTTAAAGCCTATTGATGCTCAAAGGTGTGAATACCTTTCTGTCGGAGACAGACCGTCTGTCTGTAGATGTGGATTGAGAAGAAATCATTGTGTGATGGTGTTTTGTTTGAATTTTGTTAATGAAGGAATGTGACTTCTCAGGTGGAGTGATTAGGTCATGATAATTATAGACCGGCGCCGACATGTCTAGAATGTTTAGCAATTAGCCATCTGAAGGTGTATTGAAGCCCCCCAGTGTGTGGGTGGAGAGTTTAATTGTTCCTGTGATCACTGAAGCATGCCTTGAAAACTGTATATAAACTTGAGAGTTAGCCATTAAAGTTGTCTTGCATTTGAAACCAGAACACAGAGCAAGTCTCGTTATTCTGGGAAGATCTTTCAGGTTACTTGGAGGACTCTTCAACCAAGACCCTGACTGCCAACATCCAAATAACCAGCCAGTACCTTTAAACCTCTGGCTAGATCAGTGTTTCTCAACCCCAGTCCTCAAGGCGCACCAACAGGTCATGTTTTCAGGATTTCCCTCAATTGAAACAGCTGTGGTAATTACTAAGGCAGTGAAACTGATCGAATCACCTGTGCAAAATAATGGAAAGCCTGAAAACATGACCAGTTGGGGCGCCTCGAGGACTGGAGTTGAGAAACAATGGGCTAGATAATCGACTTTCCAAAATCTACTATCCAGCCCACACATTGGGAGTGCACAATCTGGTGCAGCTATGCTTAGAAACCAATCGGCTTCCAGTTTTTTTTTTTTTTTCCCCTCGTCAAAGCCTAATTGAGCAAGCTGAAGTTTGAAGCTGATTGGCTACCATGCCATATTTTGCACTCTCCAGTTTTAGTAAATCAACCCCACTGTCTGGAGTATCAGGGTCTAATCATGGACCCAGCTCAAGCTAGAATTATTTTCAAATTTTCTCCCAGGAAAATATTGAACCCTAGCTGCTAGCAATAATCAGGGAGATGTGGCTTCCCAAGTGCCGCCCACCCCCCTGCTGGGAGAATACAATGGCTCTGTAGGAGCTGTCTGTGGTGATTGGGGAGTCGAGCAACATTCTTTCTTGCATCCCATGGTTGCTGGAAAGAAATTTGCACTGTGTATGGCCTGCTTAACTATACATGAATTTTAATGCAGATGCCAACCCTTTGCCCCCTTTCTTCTTCATAGAATCTATTTGCAGTATAGTCTATAGTGATTTTGTAAGATTTAAGTGGTTGTAAAGGCAGAAGATTTTTTTTATCTCAGCTCGGGTGCCCCCAAAGCAAGCTGTTGTGGGGGCACTCGACAGGAGGAAGGGGCCAGGAGCAGCGAAGAGGGACCCGAGAAGAGGAGGATCTAGGCTGCCCTGTGCAAAACCACTGCACAGATGAGGGAAGTATATCATGTTTGTGGTTTTGCACAGAGCAGCCCGGATTCCCCCCCCCCCCCTCCTGGGTCCCCCACTGGCACTCCTGGACCCTCCCTCCTGCCAAGTGTTCCCGTAGCAAGCAGCTTGCTATTGGTGCACCTGAGCAGGCTCGCTGGAGCCACTGCTCAGTGTGTCCATTCACACATGGAACGTAGCTTGGCCCCTCCCCGCTCTCTCCTCATTGGCTCACTGCTTGTGGCTGACAGTAGCTGGAGCTAATGGCTTAAGCTACAGTCTCAGCCAATAAGGAGGACGACACTTGGGAGAGCCACTGTTCTTGTGCACATTGCTGAATCGAGACGGGGCTCAGGTAGAAGGTTTTTTACCTTCATCCATAAGATTAAAAATAACCTTGACCCTTTACTACTTTAATTTTCTGTGTGCACAGTTTTTCCAGTGTGCGCCAAAGATGGCCGCTACACCACTAAATGTTACAGCCGTTTTCTGCATAGGGCAATTCACAGCAGCCAGAAGAGAGAAGCCCTGCATGCATGGAAATCTGAAGAACATTTTTTGGACATGCCTTCGCTCACAAAACACCAGAATGTGGAAATGTTCTACATACAGAGAGTCATAAAATAAATAAAATGATAAAAGCCTGAGGGAATTAAAAAAAAAATATATATATATTTTGGGGGTGTCAAAGTGGTATTTAACTTTGAGAGGATGAAGTGTGCATTGTGGGGATACAATTACATACCAGTTGCAGAAGCGGGTGCTGTTTTTCTTGTCTCTCATCACCTTAGTCCATGCAGCAGTCTTTCTGGAAGTTTGAGTTAACGATTTGGCCGGATTTTGGGCCAGACAAATTCTTGGCCAAATAAAGCAGCGCTGTAAAAGAAACATTTTTGTTTTGCTTTAAGTTATCATTTTAGTACTGGCATTTCTGCCAAAAGTGTTATTTGGGTTTCTTTTTTGAAACGCGAGTAAAGGTTTTAGGTCTTTCCAGTCCACGCACTGTCCGTATGAGGAGTCTAAAGAAGAATGGGCCAGATTCACAGTGGAGATACGACTGCGTATCTGCTGATACGCCGTTGTATCTCTGTTTCTATCTATGCGACTGATTCATAGAATCAGTTACGCATAGATAGCCAGAAGATCCGACAGGTGTAATTGTTTTACACTGTCGGATCTTAGGATGCAATACCGCGGCCGCCGCTGGGGGGAGTTCGCGTCGTAAACCAGCGTCGGGTATGCAAATTAGGAGTTACGGCGATTCACGACGGATTTTCGCGTTCACTACGTCGCCGCTATTCTAGTTTCCCGTCGCAAAGTTAGTCGTCGTTTTAGGTGCCCTAACTTTAGTCAGCAAGCGTATTGCTGTCTAAAGTATGGCCGTCGTTCCCGCGTCGAAATTTAAAAATCAACGTCGTTTGCGTAAGCCGTCCGGGAATACGGAATTACGCTACGCGCGTCGCCGTTCGAAAAAATGACGTCACGGCGCGCACTGCACGACTGGAGTTTGGAAACAGAGCATGCGCGGTAGGTCCGGCGCGGGAGCGCGCCTAATTTAAATGGCACACGCCCATTTAAATTGGCCCGCCTTGCGCCGGAGGCCGCCAGGGTAGGTTTTCATCGCAAGTGCTTGGTGAATCAGGCACTTGCGATGAAAAATTTTGGCGGTGTAACGTATCTACGATATGTTACGCCGCCGCTCTTCTATGTGAATCTGGCCCAATGTGTTCAACAGTGATTTGAAGTGTAGGTGAAGGCAACATTTTTTTTCTTTTTCGTTTTGGATGGAGTGAAAGGGTTGGACTATCTAATGTGGGGTTTCTCAACTAGGGTTACTCTAGAGCAGGGGTGCCCAACCTTTTTGGTGCCGTGACCCTTTGATAACAATTTCCCAAGTTGTGGGGACCCCGAACAGTAAAATTATTTTCATAGCTTGGGTTGTCGGCTCCCAAGGCAAGACAAGTAATTTGCGCCCCTAACCCACGGACGTTCAGCGCTCCATGAGTCCCTTCCACTCCTACAATATTAAAACCCCATATGGTACATTTTAGGATGTGCCACGCTTTCTCTTTGTTCTCGTTTTTTTGGGAGAAATCATACTTGCCTAGGTGGATGCAGCATCAGACTTCCAGCTCTAAGGCTGAGAACCGAGCAATCAACCACAGCTGATTGCTCGGTTCTCAGTGCTCTGTGAGCAGAGATCTGGTGACTGTCAGTCTCTGGCTCTCTGCTCTGCCTCCCTACGCTCACTGGAGTGCTGGGAGTGCTCCCGCCCCCCTCCATATTGAAGGGGGCGGGAGCAGCTAGCTCAGGATCTCGGGGGCTCGCTGAGAGGCTGAGTCGTGTGCCTGTCCAGGCATCTGGGTGGATCCCGACCATATTGTCGCGATCTTTACCCAGCCTGGGCCGGCTCTGTGATGTCAGCCGACAGTGAGCTTTAGGGCTCTTTCACACGGAGCGGATCCGTATTGATCCGCCCCGTGTGTGTCTGTCTGCTCATTCGTCTGCATCATCCGCTAAGGCCAACAATCCCATAGGGATACATTACAAGTCCGTAAACGGACTTGTAAAAAACGGTCTGTTCGTCCGCCCGTGTGAAAGGGCCCTTAGTCTGCTAAAAACGGGTCACAGGAGTGCAGAACAAACTGCACTCCTGTGATCCATAAGTCAAATTAGTTTTGGCTGTACTTCTCCTTTTTAAATCGGTTCCAAAGCCCTTAGAATTTCTAGCAGTCCCCCTGTCAAAATACAATCGCTCAGTGGGGAGATCTCTGTACTAACAACGATCCCGGGCTCCTCTTATTTATTTTATTTTTTTTTAGTTACGAAAAAAAAACTTCATGTTTTTAGTTACTCTGACTTCCTGTTGTGCCTCTGAGACAGAAAATGAATGGAGATTTTTGTATTTATTTTTTTAAAACTGATTGGGCTAGATTCAGGTAGCCAGGCGCATTGTTACGGCGGCGTATCGTATTTACGCTACGCCGCCGTAAATCAGAGAGGCAAGTGCTGTATTCACAAAGCACTTGCCTCCTAAGTTACGGCGGCGTAGCGTAAATGGGGCCGGCGTAAGCGCACCTAATTCAAATGAGGATGAGGGGGGCGTGTTTTATGTAAATGGGTGGTGACCCGACGTGATTGACGTTTTTTACGAACGGCACATGCGCCGTCCGTGTACATATCCCAGTGTGCATTGCTCCAAAGTACGCCGCAAGGACGTATTGGTTTCGACGTGAATGTAAATTACGTCCAGCCCTATTCGCGAACGACTTGCGCAAACGACGTCAAAAATTCAAAATTCGACGCGGGAACGACGTCCATACTTAACATTGCGTACGCCTCATAGAAGCAGGAGCAACGTTACGCCGGAAAAGCCTTACGCAAACAACGTAAAAAAATTCCGCCGGGGCGCACGTACGTTTGTGAATCGGCGTATCTAGGTCATTTGCATATTCTACGCCGAAAACGACGGAAGCGCCACCTAGCGGCCAGCGTAAATATGCACCCTAAGATACTTAGGCTAATTCCGGCGTATCTTGCTTTCTGAATACAGAAAGAAGATACGCCGGCGCAGCTTTGAATTTACGCGGCGTATCTATAGATACGCCAATGTAAATCCTTGCTGAATCTAGCCCATTGTGTGTACCAGGCTTAAGAATTTTGGTTCATCTGAGAAAAATTATCCATCCTGCCCCCTTAGAACTTTCTTGTCACTACAGTTGAAAACAATCATCAATTTGTCCCCGCCAACCTTTGAAAAATTAAACAACCACTCTAAAACCAAAAATTTTCAAACAAAATTCTAATGGCAATTCTTAAGTAAGTAAGTGTAATATCTTACATTTTAGAGTAGTGATGAAGGCAAGTTTTTGAGGGAAAATCTTCCATGGGGGATAAAAATGTTCTGGTGACAGTTGTGAATTTTCCTCAGTTGGGAATGCCTCTCACTTCCTGTTGTGTCTCCAAGACAGGAAGTGAAGAAAAATCCCGACAGCGAGACAGATATAAAAAAAAAACCCTGATTGTAGTTTTAACCCATCGTTACTCTGCCTAAAAGTAGAAAGAAATGTTCTGGCTATACATTTATCCTAAATGAGAACAATTGATGAATGATGCTGAATGTTTATTGCAGTAAAATGAATGTTCCAATCTTGTGTATGGTTTATATTTTTCAGTGGTCAGAGTGTTGATGGACATCCTTGAGCGTGAAATTTTACAAGCGGAGAGTTCCTTGCTGGAGGCTGCATCCTCGTTTCCTTTGTATGGCCGGGTGCACTGTATCATCGGGGCGTTGGAGCAATTGTCTGTGGGGTAAGTGATATTCTTTAACAAGATCTATACCCCTAACCCAAATAATAATGCAGATCTGCTATTGACTCCCCCCCCCCCCCCCCCCCTGTTTTCAACTTGTGTGCACACGTCTGCACCTAAAATGACATGTTTGCCTTAAGCCTGGTACACACAATCTGACAAAGCGTAGGACTTTTGTCCGAAGGGCGTTGGCCAGGAATTTGTCTTGCATACAAACGGCAAATAATTGTCCGCCAACAAACACAAAACTAAGTGGTTTTTGATCAATTTAGCGCCACCCTTTGGGCACCGTCTGCTAATGTCGTATTTGGTGAGCATTGATTCCGAGCAGGCGTGTTTGTACTTTTGACTTTTGTCCGATGGACTTGTGTACACACGCTCGGAAAATCCGGCAACACACAATTGTTGGCAGAATTTTTTTAAAGCGTGCTATCCCACATTTGTTCACGGAAAACCAGTCAACAATTGCCCGATGGAGCGTACAAACAGTCGGATTTTCCACCAACAGGCTGTCGTCGCACAATTCCCATTGGAAAATCCAATCGTGTGTACGAGGCTTTAGGTTCACACTGATTCGATTCGGATGAAACACAGCGAATCCTGTGCATTTCCCACACTGCATTACAATAAAACCTGGAGTCTGGCTACAGCTGCACCAGATTTTGTGTGCTCCAGTTTTAGTAACTTTCCCTCCATATTTTGCCTTACAATGTTCATTCTCCAACTTTTGTTCTGTAAATGTGATGATAATCTTCTTTCATTGTAACAGCCCAAACAGGCTCAGCATTTGTAATTAGAAAATCTGTAGTGTCTGCACCCCTTTATGCCTAGTACACACCATCACAAAATCGTACGAAAAATGCTTTTCGGCTTTCCCACGGGAGCGCGGATCGCCTCCTTCCCGTCCGTCTCTCCCTCCGGCGGGAGGGCGGAGCGCCTCCTTCCCGTCCGTCTCTCCCTCCGGCGGGAGGGCGGAGCGCCTCCTTCCCGTCCGTCTCTCCCTCCGGCGGGAGGGCGGAGCGCCTCCTTCCCGTCCGTCTCTCCCTCCGGCGGGAGGGCGGAGCGCCTCCTTCCCGTCCGTCTCTCCCTCCGGCGGGAGGGCGGATCGCCTCCTTCCCGTCCGTCTCTCCCTCCGGCGGGAGGGGACGGATCGCCTCCTTCCAGTCCGTCTCTCCCTCCGGCGGGAGGGGACGGATCGCCTCCTTCCCGTCCGTCTCTCCCTCCGGCGGGAGGGGAAGGATCGCCTCCTTCCCGTCCGTCTCTCCCTCCGGCGGGAGGGGACGGATCGCCTCCTTCCCGTCCGTCTCTCCCTCCGGCGGGAGGGGACAGATCGCCTCCTTCCCGTCCGTCTCTCCCTCCGGCGGGAGGGGACAGATCGCCTCCTTCCCGTCCGTCTCTCCCTCCGGCGGGAGGGGACAGATCGCCTCCTTCCCGTCCGTCTCTCCCTCCGGTGGGAGGGCGGATCGCCTCCTTCCCGTCCGTCTCTCCCTCTGGCGGGAGGGCGGGTCGCCTCCTTCCCGTCCGTCTCTCCCTCTGGCGGGGGGGCGGGTCGCCTCCTTCCCGTCCGTCCCTCCCTCCGGCGGGAGGGCGGGTCGCCTCCTTCCCATCCGTCTCTCCCTCCGGCGGGAGGGCGGATCGCCTCCTTCCCGTCCGTCTCTCCCTCCGGCGGGAGGGGACAGATCGCCTCCTTCCCGTCCGTCTCTCCCTCCGGCGGGAGGGGACAGATCGCCTCCTTCCCGTCCGTCTCTCCCTCCGGCGGGAGGGGACAGATCGCCTCCTTCCCGTCCGTCTCTCCCTCCGGTGGGAGGGCGGATCGCCTCCTTCCCGTCCGTCTCTCCCTCTGGCGGGAGGGCGGGTCGCCTCCTTCCCGTCCGTCTCTCCCTCTGGCGGGAGGGCGGGTCGCCTCCTTCCCGTCCGTCCCTCCCTCCGGCGGGAGGGCGGGTCGCCTCCTTCCCATCCGTCTCTCCCTCCGGCGGGAGGGCGGATCGCCTCCTTCCCGTCCGTCTCTCCCTCCGGCGGGAGGGCGGGTCGCCTCCTTCCCGTCCGTCTCGCCCCCCCGTCCCGAAAATGTAACTTCTGTTGCATGGGGATGAATCTAGTTGGAATTGTAGATCTGTTCTGACTTCTGTGAAAAGCACCGATCGAATCTCACAAACGTGATACATAAGATTTTTGGAGGATGTCTGTACTCTTACGATATACAGAGCACCTTTAGGTTGCCAATCTGTTTGAAAAAAATGTTGAGGCTACATATTGAAAAAAGTCTGGATTACAAAAGTAGACTGTTATTGTAACTGTGTTTGCAAATGATTCCTTTTGCGTTTTAGGCTCATTCACTGTGTGATTTAAAATGCGATGCAGAATCGCATGAGAATGGAAATTACATTTGTTTTCAATGGTACCCTTTCACATTATTTCAACTCAGCATGGTGCGATTTTGGAAAAGGTTCCTGTTCTATTTTGGTGCGATTCCTACATGATTTTGGCGCCATAGAATAAACCACATCCAAGTTGCATCCCATAATCGCACTGAAAATCAGATCAAAATTGTACTGCAGCAGTGTGAACCTGGCCCTAATTTAACCTGGGAGAGAGGTAAACCAGCCAGCAGCCCGTTATAGTAGTCCAGATGCGGAAGGATGAGAGCGCGCACCACAGCGATCCTGGCCTGATCAGTTGGATAGGGCAGAAAAGCGGTGAAGCAGCCACATTTTAAAGTGGCAAGTTTTGACCACCTGGTCCACGCGTGGTCCCAGGGTTGGGCCCTCATCAATGTGGACACCCAGCGTCCTCACCGTAGATGCAGATTTAGGAAACTCCCCACCTTCGTCAGGCCATGATAACACCCAAACCTCTCCCGTAATGTTGCTCGACCGAAGCACCTCCGTTTTGGCCTGGTTGAGCTGAAGGAAATTGAGCCCCATCCGGGGTGGAAACTGACGGGCTGATAGGGTTTTTTTTTTCTTCTCGGGGCTTTTTTATTCTTTTATTTTTTTATTTTTTCTATTTTTATTTGGTTTATGTTATTGTTTTTTAATGTTTTTTTTGTTTTGATGTTTGTGATTTTATTGTTGTATGTATGGCGAATGGCACCTGGTCCCGTCACCGGGTAGCGTTTTGATACTTATGTGATTTAACGCTTAACAAAAATATTCAATAAACAATAATCTCGTTTAGGGTAAAATTATTTGTTTCTTGGTGGTTTTGTGATTTTTAAAATTTCTGCTGCTTTTATTTGTCACTTTTTTTTTTCTTCTTGATGTGCTGAAGTTATTGATGAAAATATCTGTGATTGTCCTCAGGAGTCTCCTGGCGGTTGAGGATTGGAGAAAGTTGCTATTTCAGCTGATTACATTGTCTTATCGCCTTTCTGCCATCGTCTCGCCTGTTGTGCACAGTTCTTCTCCAGAAGGTCTGATGCCAATGGATACCGAATCAGGTAAGTCTTTCTTATGCTCAGATAGTAATGACTATATTTAGTGTGAAGGGATGCTAGGAAATGGTTCATATAAATGGCTTTTAAAATGCAGTGATTATTTTGTAAAAGTCGCACATTCACCCTGGGTTCACACTAGTGCGACACGGGATCCAGCGCGATTCCAGCGCCGGTTTTTGCATTGCTCCTCTTTCACAGCTCGTTCACGTTGCCTTGTGTGAAACGCTGCCGGTGTCATTAACAAAGTTCAAGACATGCCCAGTTTAGTTCGCAGATCGCACACAGACGTGAACGCATATGTAAGTCGCACCCACATATGTAAACGGCATTCAAACCACACATGAACCCCCTCTGTAACTCTAAACAGGTAACGTGTAAAAAATGTAAAGGGTTACCTATGGAGATTTTTAAGTACCAAATCTTGGAGCCGTTCCACGAGTGTGCATCATTTTAAAGCGTGACATGTTCGGTGTCTCTTTACTCGGCGTAACATCATCATTCACATTATCCAAACAAATTGGGCTAACTTTACCGTTTTTTTTTTATTATTCATGAAACTTTTTTTTCCAAAAAAACACGTTTGAAATAAAATAAATAAATAAATAAATAATAATAAAAAAAAAATATATATATATATATATATATATATATATATATATATATATATATATATATATATATATATATATATATATATATATATATATATATATATATATATATATATATAAAAATATATATATATATATATATATAAATATATATATATATATATATATATATATATAAATATATATATATATATATATAAATATATATATAAAAATAATACATATAGTGGAACCTCGGATTGCGAGTATCGTGGTTAATGAGCGTTTTGCAATACGAGCAAATTTATTTTTATTTTTTTTAAATCCTGACTCGGTTTGCGAGTGTCTCATAAAACGAGCAAGATTGAAGGCGTTCAGAAATATTCAAACACTCCGTTTCTGAGGGTTTCCGAATGCAGCCGAACGATCTCTGAGTATTTGAGTCTCTCAGGTGCCCCCCCCACCTCTGGTCACATTCGGTATTGCATGCCATAGAAGTCAAAGTGGAACAAATTATTTTTATTTCCATTGACTTCTTATATGGGGAAACTCGCTTTGATATGCGAGTGCTTTGGATTACAAGCATTCTCCTGGAACGGATTATGCTCGTAATCTAAGGTTCCACTGTATAATGTTTGGGGGTTCTGAGTAATTTTTTAGAAAAAAATTAGATTTTTACATGTGGGAGTGAAGTACCAGAATTGTCCCGGATGGGAAGTGGTTAATATAGTTTCTATCCCAGACAGTGTGCAGCTCACCTTTTTGTGTGTACTGTATGCCTGTGTTTATATCTGTACATTTTTTATTTTTTACATATAAAAAGAGAAAACATGCATATATCCTTTGCGTTAAAAACAAAAACATAAGGGAAAACCCTGGTTGCAGCCTCATAACTGCATATCGGGCATTTTCGATTGCAAACTCAGTTGCATGCCAAGTGTCATAGATCGTCATGCATATTGTGATTTTCATGCAATGCATTTCTTGGCACAAAGTCTACATTTTCAGGGATGCATGTGCAGTGCATGTAACAAATATAATCTTAGGAAATGGTTCATGAGCCAACAGTTTGATAGCGTATCTTATGCGTAAGGTGATTGTAGCCGTATTGATGGACTGGCAATTCAGTTGTTGTGTACTGTGCATGATACTTTTTTTGCACTTAGGCTGCATTCACACCTGAGCGTAGCGTTTTGCCGCGATTTTGCTGCGGTTTTTGCCGCAATACTTGCGGCGGTTTTTACCACGATTTGCCGCAGTGTTGTTTTTAACCGCGATTTTGGACAGGTCTAGGGTCACAAATGTTAAAAACGGAGAAACGCCCAAATACGCTTAATTCGAGCGACAAAAAAGGGTCCAGAACTTGTTTGAGCTTCAGGCGTTCGGCGTCAGGCGTTTTTGAGTGGAGATGTGAACCATCTCCATTGAGAATAATGTATTTTTTCCCCTCTAGCGTTTTGGAGCTTCATGCTTCAGGCGACAAAACGCTCAGGTGTGAATGCAGCCTAAATGTTCACATTTTCAAGACAAGCTTTTTGGGCCCCCCCTAAGGTTCATGCAGTGCTGTTGCACAAGGTATACGTTTTGCGAATACCTTGGTTATCAGACCAGTGGTCTCCAAACTGCAGCCTGGGTCCAGATGTGGCCCTATGCTTGACTTTATTTGGTCCTTGGGCCCTTGTCCCAACAATGAGGCACTGTTTGCTGACACAAACATTGGGTTATTATTTGTCCTATTTCCTGTAATGATGGAGCGCTATTCTTCCCACTGACACCAATCTGGGGCCTTATTTCTCCCACTAATACCAATCATGGGGCATTATTCTTAACAATAGGAGTTATTCCTGGCCATAGGCGTTATGTTTTTTTATATATAATATATTCCCACTGACCTCTGACGCTGACCAGTCACAGTCCAGCCCCCCTAAATCCTAAAGGACTGTAAACTTCCTCTATGTTTAGAAAGTTTTGAGACCCCTGGTTTAGACCTTAGAAGAAGGGGGTATACTCAGAAACCTTATACTGACAATGTAACTGTTAGGCCCCTTTTACACGGGTGGATCTGGTTTTGCTCATCATGGGATGTGTCCACTGATCCCCTATTGAGTGGAGCGGCCAGATGACAGGTCCATGTCTGCTCCGCTTATGCAGTGCGTACACAGACAGAGCACACTCTGGTTTATGGGCAGCTGGATGTAAAGGCACCGGCTGTCCGTTTACATCCGATTGCCCTCCAATCCGGCCAGGCGAAAGGGAACAGATCCCCTGCTCCTTTTTTATTTTTTTACTGCTCTTTAATTGAAAATAATTTGCAAAGAGTATAGCCCTGCAGCCTGCAACCTCTGGTGCAAATAAAGTATCAGACAGTACACAACTGTGTTATAGCCAGTGTTTATTTCATCAATGAAAATATTTTTACAGATAAAATTAACACTATATTCAACTAAAATACGACTGAAACTAAAATGGACTTTTAGTCAAAAGACTATAAAACTAAATCAAAATTTGAAGTCAAAATTAACACTAGGTATATGTATCACAATGGCTAAATCTGTGTCTGTAGTGCATGTTCAAACCTTAATACCATAAATAACATGTTCGATTTTTTTTTTCTCCAGGAGTATATACCGTATTTATGGGGCTATAACACGCCCCGGCATATAGCGCGCACCCCCAAACTTGGTTTGGATGCCCCCTCGTCGGTGTCTTGCCCGTCGTCCTGCCCGTCGTCCATTGGCGGCCTCGTCCGGTCCGGCGTCCTTCTGCGACCATCGTGGTGTCCTCCTCGCTCAATCCCCGCTTCCCGCGCTGTGTTCGAACCACTGCACTGACATATACCGAACGCAGTACACTCAGGTATAGTCGGGCAGGCTCGGCATATCTCGCGTAAAGGACGTACAGGACGTGACCGCGAGAGGAGCCGAGCCTGCCCGACTATACCCGAGTGTACTGCGCTCGGTATATGTCAGCGCAGTGGTTCTAACACAGCGCGGGTATCGGCGCATATTGCGCACCCACGATTTTGCCCTGAAAATTTTCAGGGCAAAAAGTGCGCGGTATACGCCGATAAATACGGTAATGAGTTTGGAAATTATAGAGCAGAGGTCTCCAAACTTTTATAAACAAGGTGCCAGTTACCTGTCCTTCCCACTGACACGTTGGTGTCAGTGGGAGGAATAGTGCCCCGTCATTGGTATAAGTGGGAGGAATAGTGCCCCATCAGTGATGTCAGTGGGAGGAATAGTGCCCCATCAGTGATGTCAGTGGGAGGGATAGTGCCCCATCATTGATGTCAGTGGGAGGAATAGTGCCCATCGTTGGTGTCAGTAAGAGGAATAGAGCCCCATTGTTGGTGTCAGTGGGAAGGAAAGTGCCCCATTGTTGGTGTCAGTGGGAAGGAAAGTGCCCCATTGTTGGTGTCAGTGGGAGGAATGGTGCCCCATTGTTGGTGTCAGTGGAAGTAAACAATGCCAAATCTTTAGTGCGAGAAATAGTGCCTCATCACTGGTATCAGTGGGAGGTAATAGTCCCCCATCGTTGGGGTCAGTAGAAGGAATAGTCCCCCAAGGGCCGGATAATAGCAAGCAAAGGACTGCAGTTAGAAGACCACTGTTCTAGAGAAACGCTTATGATTTAACTAAACCCATTCGATTTTAGTCAACTAAAATGTACTGGAGATTTTAGTCGAAACGGTTCAGATGACGGTTCAGATGACTAAAATATGACTAAAACTAAATAGAAATGTGACCTAAAAATGAACACGGTTATAGCACATCTCTAAACAATGGGAAAAGGTCTAAGAATTCCCCCCCAGAGAAGGTTTAGGGGGACAGAAGCTCTGCGGAAGGATTTCAGGGTAGGATCCAAAATGGAGAACTGTAACCCCCACCCATTGTCCTCATCATTTCTCTTTTTATATGTAACAAAAATTTGATTTTATTTGTTTTTTTTTCTAAATCTGTGCCCATGATTAAATGTGCCCATGATTAATGTCCCAATTTTCTCTGTGTGTTTTCAGCAATACTTGTTGCTTTTCTCCGAGTTCTTCTTCAATGTACTTCCCTTTAATGCATTTTGTCTCATGACCTTTTATTTCCATAGCTGTTAACAGTTGATCTGTATGAGACTATTTTGTGTGTACTCCTTTGTGCCGAACGGCACAACCGCCGTGCCATCAGACGTTTTGGGTCCTGTTACCTAAAACAGTGAGGGGCACAGCGATGAACTCTGGGAGACAAAGCTGTTTGCGGTTCACCGTCCCCCCCACTGACTGCGCTCATTGTCTCTCGCAGAAGCCGCGGCTCAGTTGCACATGATAATGAGGGAGATCAAACCACGGGACACAAATGATTACTTCACGCAGCCAAGAATATTACAGAAAGACTATGACCTACATTCCCAGGCCCTCCCCGAAGACCGCGTACCGTCCAATACCCTCTGTGCAGAAATGAAAGGTAATGACATGTCATTAAAGCAATTAAAAACCTGATTAGTCAGCTGTGTTGATGGACTGCGGAAATGCCGGCCTAACCAAAAAAGTGCCGAAAATATGAATTGTCCTGTACCGTTTACAGCCGGCCCAGATTCTGATAGAAGTTTTTTGGGTCCAGAAGCATTCTAGAACACCAGTTGTGCCATCACATGTTCCAGATTTGGTTCTGGGCTCGCCATTAACAAACAGGCTTTTAGCGTTTAACGCCCCCCCCCCCCTGTCATTTTACATTTTCCTTGTGGGCTCACTAGGCTTTGATCAAACACTGCGGCCTTAAGTAGTGCCGACAAGTTAAGGAATTCCTTTTTCTTTGCCATTAAAGATTTAGCAGCATGGGATTGCTGGCTTGCTTTGTATCGGGCCATGTTTAAAGCTATATGAAAATATATGCGGCGCCGATCTGCCCTATGATGTGAATAATGTGGATTGACTGGGTACACCTGCATTACATGGGAACATGGCAGTTTAATGGGACAAGGCTCCCACACTCCTTTCCTGATTCAGAAAGATTCAGTAAATAGTCTCAGCGGTTGTGCAGCCTTAAAGGGAACCTGTCGCGTTCCCCTGAATCGCACCAAAAATTCCCAATAAAGTGTAGGCAACACCAGGGTCCTACAGGCAGGGCCGATCCGCTCTATAGGCTCACTATACAAGCTGCTTAGGGCCCCGCAAAGCTGCAAAGGGCCCCCGAAATTACTAGAGGCACCGCCTGGTGAGAAGTCATTTTCGCCCCCTCACCCCGCTTCTCAACTTGCTGGCTGCATGGGAGAAGAGGTAAGAAGTCAGCACCCCCTGCTTCTCAATTTAATGTAAGATGTAATTTCCGACAGCAGAACACCCCCTCCCCCCGCTTCTCAACTTTCTTTAATGTGACATGTCACTGTCATCAGCGCCCCCCGCTTCTCATTTTTAATGTGCCATGTCATTTTGCTTAGGGCCCCAGGGAGGTCAGGATCGGCACTGCCTACAGGTACCTTTTTTATTATGACTAAAATTCCCATTCTGTGCACCCAGGGTGCCCTCTCACCTTGGGTGCACATGCTAATATAGTCGTCGACTTAGACTGGGTTCCAGTGTTCATTTCATTGACTAAAACAATTTAGGGGACTAAATGAATACTATTTTAGTCAACTAAAATATGACTAAAACAATTGGACAGTGAACGACAGCAGAAGCTGAGATTGGATAGTGAGGGAAAGCAGAGATTGGACTGAAGGACAGCAGAGACACAGGAGCGGAGAGGGGGCAGTGAGGTGGAGTAGAGCCTGGACTGTGTGGGACAACAGGGAGGAGGAACTGAGGAACAGCAGAAGTACAGGAACTGAGAGGGGGACAGTGAGGAACAGCAGACACTCAGGAGCTGGGAGGGGACAGTGAGGAACAGCAGACACTCAGGAGCCGGGAGGGGACATTGAGGTGCCACAGAGACACAGGAGCTGGGAGGGGACATTGAGGAACAGCAGACACTCAGGAGCTGGGAGCGGACATTGAGAGATTGCAGACACTCGGGAGCCGTGAGGGGACATTGAGAAACAGCAGACACTCAGGAGCTGGGAGGGGACAGTGAGGGATTGCAGACGATCGGGAGCTGTGAGGGCACATTAAAGGAACAGCAGACACTCAGGAGCTGGGAGGGGACAGTGAGGAACAGCAGACACTCAGGAGTTGGGAGGGGACATTGAGGTGCCGCAGAGACACAGGAACTGAGAGGGGACAGTGAGAAAAGTCAGAAACTCAGGAGCTGGAAGAGGACGCAGACACTCAGGAGCTGGCAGGGGACATTGAGGGGCCGCAGAGACACAGGAGCTGGGAGGGGACATTGAGGAACAGCAGACACTCAGGAGCTGGGAGAGGGACAGTGAGGGATCGCAGACACTCGGGAGCTGTGAAGGGTCATTAAAGGAACAGCAGACACTCAGGAGCTGGGAGGGGACAATGAGGGGTCGCAGACACTCAGGAGCTGGGAGGGGACAGTGAGGGGTCGCAGACACTCAGGAGCTGGGAGGGGAGAGTAAGGGATGGCAGACACTCAGGAGCTGGGAGGGGAGAGTGAGGGATTGCAGACACTCAGGAGCTGGGAGGGGACAGTGAGGGGTTGCAGACACTCAGGAGCTGGGAGGGGACAGTGAGGGTTTGCAGACACTCAGGAGCTGGGAGGAGACAGTGAGGGATGGCAGACACTCGGGAGCTGGGAGGGGATAGTGAGGGATCGCAGACACTCGGGAGCTGTGAGGGGACAGTGAGGGATGGCAGAAACTCAGGAGCTGGGAGAGGGACAGTGAGGGATCGCAGACACTCAGGAGCTGGGAGGGGAGAGTGAGGGATTGCAGGCACTCGGGAGCTGTGAGGGGACATTAAAGGAACAGCAGACACTCAGGAGCTGGGAGCGGACATTGAGGTGCAGCAGAGACACAGGAACTGAGAGGGGACAGTGAGAAAAGTCAGAAGCTCAGGAGCTGGAAGGGGACAGTGAGGAACAGCAGACACTCAGGAGCTGGGAGGGGACAGTGAGGGGTCGCAGACACTCAGGAGCTGGGAGAGGGACAGTGAGGGATCGCAGATACTCAGGAGCTGGGAGGGGACAGTGAGTAATGGCAGACATTCAGGAGCTGGGAGGGGATAGTGAGGGATGGCAGACACTCAGGAGCTGGGAGAGGGACAGTGAGGGATTGCAGACACTCGGGAGCTGTGAGGGGACATTAAAGGAACAGCAGACACTCAGGAGCTGGGAGGGGACAATGAGGGGTCGCAGACACTCAGGAGCTGGGAGGGGATAGTGAGGGATCGCAGACACTCGGGAGCTGTGAGGGGACAGTGAGGGATGGCAGACACTCAGGAGCTGGGAGAGGGACAGTGAGGGACCGCAGACACTCGGGAGCTGGGAGGGGACAGTGAGGGATGGCAGACACTCAGGAGCTGGGAGGAGACAGTGAGGGATGGCAGACACTCGGGAGCTGGGAGGGGATAGTGAGGGATCGCAGACACTCGGGAGCTGTGAGGGGACAGTGAGGGATGGCAGAAACTCAGGAGCTGGGAGAGGGACAGTGAGGGATCGCAGACACTCAGGAGCTGGGAGAGGGACAGTGAGGGATTGCAGACACTCGGGAGCTGTGAGGGGACATTAATAGAACAGCAGACACTCAGGAGCTGGGAGGGGACAATGAGGGGTCGCAGACACTCAGGAGCTGGGAGGGGATAGTGAGGGATCGCAGACACTCGGGAGCTGTGAGGGGACAGTGAGGGATGGCAGACACTCAGGAGCTGGGAGGGAACAGTGAGGGATTGCAGACACTCAGGAGCTGGGAGAGGGACAGTGAGGGATGGCAGACACTCAGGAGCTGGGAGGGGACAGTGAGGGATTGCAGACACTCAGGAGCTGGGAGGGGATAGTGAGGGATGGCAGACACTCAGGAGCTGGGAGAGGGACAGTGAGGGATTGCAGACACTCGGGAGCTGTGAGGGGACATTAAAGGAACAGCAGACACTCAGGAGCTGGGAGGGGACAATGAGGGGTCGCAGACACTCAGGAGCTGGGAGGGGATAGTGAGGGATCGCAGACACTCGGGAGCTGTGAGGGGACAGTGAGGGATCGCAGACACTCGGGAGCTGGGAGGGGACAGTGAGGGATTGCAGACACTCAGGAGCTGGGAGGGGACAGTGAGGGATGGCAGACACTCAGGAGCTGGGAGGGGATAGTGAGGGATCGCAGACACTCAGGAGCTGGGAGGGGACAGTGAGGGATTGCAGACTCGGGAGCTGGGAGAGGGACAGTGAGGGACCGCAGACACTCGGGAGCTGGGAGGGGACAGTGAGGGATGGCAGACACTCAGGAGCTGGGAGGAGACAGTGAGGGATCGCAGACACTCGGGAGCTGGGAGGGGATAGTGAGGGATCGCAGACACTCGGGAGCTGTGAGGGGACAGTGAGGGATGGCAGACACTCAGGAGCTGGGAGAGGGACAGTGAGGGACCGCAGACACTCGGGAGCTGGGAGGGGACAGTGAGGGATGGCAGACACTCAGGAGCTGGGAGGAGACAGTGAGGGATGGCAGACACTCGGGAGCTGGGAGGGGATAGTGAGGGATCGCAGACACTCGGGAGCTGTGAGGGGACAGTGAGGGATGGCAGAAACTCAGGAGCTGGGAGAGGGACAGTGAGGGATCGCAGACACTCAGGAGCTGGGAGAGGGACAGTGAGGGATTGCAGACACTCGGGAGCTGTGAGGGGACATTAATAGAACAGCAGACACTCAGGAGCTGGGAGGGGACAATGAGGGGTCGCAGACACTCAGGAGCTGGGAGGGGATAGTGAGGGATCGCAGACACTCGGGAGCTGTGAGGGGACAGTGAGGGATGGCAGACACTCAGGAGCTGGGAGGGAACAGTGAGGGATTGCAGACACTCAGGAGCTGGGAGAGGGACAGTGAGGGATGGCAGACACTCAGGAGCTGGGAGGGGACAGTGAGGGATTGCAGACACTCAGGAGCTGGGAGGGGATAGTGAGGGATGGCAGACACTCAGGAGCTGGGAGAGGGACAGTGAGGGATTGCAGACACTCGGGAGCTGTGAGGGGACATTAAAGGAACAGCAGACACTCAGGAGCTGGGAGGGGACAATGAGGGGTCGCAGACACTCAGGAGCTGGGAGGGGATAGTGAGGGATCGCAGACACTCGGGAGCTGTGAGGGGACAGTGAGGGATCGCAGACACTCGGGAGCTGGGAGGGGACAGTGAGGGATTGCAGACACTCAGGAGCTGGGAGGGGACAGTGAGGGATGGCAGACACTCAGGAGCTGGGAGGGGATAGTGAGGGATCGCAGACACTCAGGAGCTGGGAGGGGACAGTGAGGGATTGCAGACTCGGGAGCTGGGAGAGGGACAGTGAGGGACCGCAGACACTCGGGAGCTGGGAGGGGACAGTGAGGGATGGCAGACACTCAGGAGCTGGGAGGAGACAGTGAGGGATCGCAGACACTCGGGAGCTGGGAGGGGACAGTGAGGGATCGCAGACACTCAGGAGCTGGGAGGGGACAGTGAGGGATTGCAGACTCGGGAGCTGGGAGAGGGACAGTGAGGGGACAGTGAGAAAAGGCAGAAACTCGGGAGCAGAGAGGTGACAGCAAGGGACAGAAAAGACACAGGAACTGAGAGTGGACAGTAAGGGACAGCAGATAGGTGACTGACTATGAAGGACAGCAGAGAAACAGGAGCTGGAAGGGCACAGCAGAAACGCAAGCTTAGAGGGAACAGAAAATAGCTGTGAAAACCCTGAACTCAGAGATTGGAAAGTGAGAACAGGTAGTCGGCTTCACTTTCAGTTTACTTTATGACTTTCCTTGTGTGCCTTCCAAAACCTAATGGCCCAGATTCAGGTAGATCCGCGCAATATTTGCGTGGGCAAAGGGCAACGATTTTTGCTCTGCGCCCACGCAAATATTTCGATTTGCCCGCGATTCACGGAGCAGTAGCTCCGTAAATTGCGCGGGCGCTATGCTAATTAGCCCGGCGTAAGGGCGCCTAATGTAAATGATCCCGCCGGGGGCGGGAATCATTTAAATTAGGCGCGCTCCCGCGCCGAGCGAACAGCGCATGCTCCGTCGGGAAACTTTCCCGACGTGCATTGCGGCAAATGACGTCACAAGGACGTCATTTGCTTCTAAGTGAACGTGAATGGCGTCCAGCGCCATTCGCGAATCACTTGCGTAAACGACGTGAAATTTAAATTTCACGAGCGGGAAGGGCGGCTATACTTTAGCATTGGCTGCTCCTACTATTAGCAGGAGCAGCCTTGCGCTAAAGTCGCCGTACGGAAACTCCGTACCTTGCGTGCGCAGGGCCCGCGCAACTTTTGTGAATCGGTGGTAGTATGCAATTTGCATACTATACGCCGATCACAATGGCCGTGCCCCCTAGCGGACAACGCAAGAATGCAGCCTGAGATATGAAGGCATAAGGAGGCTTATGTCTGTCATATCCTAGGCTGCAGTCCGCGTAGCGATGTTCCTGAATCGGGGGCATTCGCTACGCGGGAGCAAAACAGCTATTGCGCCGCGCAACAGCTTCTTGAATCTGGGCCAATGTATGTAAAGGTATATTTATGAAGAATAGTATTGAATAGGTTTAGTTTGTTATATGCAGGCCTGAGTTGCAGCTATGATAGGTAGAGCAGGAACAGAGACAGTGGGCTTCATTTACTAAAGACAAATAGACTGTGCACTTTGCAAGGTGCAGTTACACTCTGTAAGAGCAGTTGCTCCAGAGCTTGGTAAATGAGCAGAAGCTCTGCTGACTCCCATCACGTGCAAGCAAAAAATAAAGCATTGTTTTTTTAAAGATTTCCTTGCAAGTGATTGGGCGGTGTTTGCAAAGTGAAGCTTTACCTCGTTTACGAAGCTTTGGAGCAATTGCACAGTCTTAATGGCCTGTCGTAAATCAACCCCAGTAGATTGTAAAGGAGGAAAGGCCAGGCCTCGGGGATGGTGGAACTTTGCAAAGCAATACCTTCTCGGGGGTTTTCTCAAAAAAGCCAAGATTTCTGCTTTTATGAGCTGCAGTGTTGTTATTGGTGTAGTTTTGTTATTACATTAATGCCACATTGAATTTTTGTTTCTAATTGAATGATTTTAATGGGGTTCCATAGTTGCCTCCATTGAGCATGTCCAAAAGTGGGTGTGGCCAATCTCTCTCACTGGCTGAAACTCATTTTATTAGACAACCTATGGACATTGTGGGACAGTGCCCAGAATAATTTTCTTATTCACATAATTACATGACAACTGAACATTTTGGCAAAAAAAAAAATATATCTTATAACCTGGATATTCGAAGTATAGTGGAGTATACACAAGTCCTGTTCAATGCACAAATAAATATCTACAGTGCCTTGAAATTTGCCACATTTTGTCATTTTACAGCCAAATGTATTTTATTAAGATTTTATGTGATAGACCAACACAAAGTGGCACATAATTATGAAGTGGAAGGAAAATGATAAATGGTTTTCAAAATGTTTTACAAATACCGTATTTATCGCGGTATAACGCGCTCCCGCGTATACCGCGCACCCCTAAAGTTGCCCTGAATCCTGTGGGAAAAAAGTTTTTTTTTGTACTTACAGTTTTGGTGTCTTGCGCGGCGTCCATCGGCGGCCTCGGCAGGTCCGGCGTCCGTCTTCGGCGGGTCGGGTGTCCTCTTCGGCTGGTCGGGTGTCCTCTTCGGCGGGTCGGGTGTCCTCTTCGGCGGGTCGGGTGTCCTCTTCGGCGGGTCGGGTGTCCTCTTCGGCGGGTCGGGTGTCCTCTTCGGCGGGTGTCCTCTTCGGCGGGTCGGGTGTCCTCTTCGGCGGGTCGGGTGTCCTCTTCGGCGGGTCGGGTGTCCTCTTCGGCGGGTCGGGTGTCCTCTTCGGCGGGTCGGGTGTCCTCCTTTGGCGGGTCCGGCGTCCTCCTTTGGCGGGTCCGGCGTCCTCCTTTGGCGGGTCCGGCGTCCTCCTTTGGCGGGTCCGGCGTCCTCCTTTGGCGGGTCCGGCGTCCTCCTTTGGCGGGTCCGGCGTCCTCCCCGCTCGTTTCCCGCGCCGAGTTTGAATACTGCGCCGACATATACAGAGCGCAGTACACTCGTGTATTGTCGGCAATGCTCGGCTACCCGCGGTGACGTCCTGTACGTCCAGGACGTGAGCGCGGAAGGAGCCGAGACTGCCCGACTATACCCGAGTGTACTGCGCTCGGTATATGTCGGCGCAGTATTCAAAACTCGGCGCGGGAAAGCGGGTATCGGCGTATACCGCGCACCCTTGATTTTGCCCCGATTTTCAGGGCAAAAAAGTGCGCGGTATACGCCGATAAATACGGTAAATATCTGAAAAGTGTGGTGTGCATTTGTATTCAGCCCCCTCTACTCTGATACCCCTAACTAAAGTCAAGTGGAACAAATTGACTTCAAAAGCCACTTCTTAGTAAATAGCCCACCTGTGTGTAATTTAATTTCTGTATAAATACTGCTGTTCTGTGAAGCCCTCTGAGGTTTGTTAGAGAACCTTGGTGAACAAACAGCACCTTGAAGGCCAAGGAACACACCAGACATGTCAGAGATAAAGTTGTGGGGAAGTTTAAAGCAGGGTTAGGTTATGAAAAAAAATAACCCAAGATTTGAACATCTTGCAGAGCACTGTTCAATCCATCATCTAAAAATGGAAAGAGTATGGCACAACTTCAAATCTACCAAGACATGGCCGTCCACCTAAATTAACAGGCCGGGCAAGGAGAGCGTTAATCAGAGAAGCAGCCAAGACGGCGGAGGTTCACCTTCCAGGAGGACAACGACCCTCAACATACAGCCAGAGCTACAATGGAATGGTTTAGATTAAGGCATATTCATGCGTTAGAATGGCCCAGCCAAAGTCCAGACCTAAATCCAATTGAGAATCTGTGGCAAGACTTGAAAATTGCTGTTCAGACGTTCTCCATCCAATCTGACAGAGCTTGAGCTATTTTGCAAAGAAGAATGGGCAAAAATGTCCCTCTCTAGATGTGAAAATCTGGTAGAGATTCCCCAAAAAGACTTGCAGCTGTAATTGCAGTGAAAGGAGGTTCTACAAAGTATTGACTCCGGGGGGCTGAATAGAAAAAGGAACACCGCACTTTTCACATTATAATTATAAAAAAAGTTGAAAACTGTTTATCATTTTGCTTCCACTTCACAATTATGTGCCACTTTGTGTTGGTCTATCACATAAAATACGTTTACGTTTTTGTTTGCAACATGAAAAAAATTGGAAAATTTCAAGGGGGTATGAATACTTTTCCAAGACACTGTAGGTTTCTGCGCCTGTATTATGCCTCGTAGATTGATCCGTTGGATGATGATTCCTCCGTGCATCTAAGCTGTTATGGAACACAAAGTATGCCTAGTATGTAAGCATGAGTTATTTATGTTGGCAAATCACCAGATTTATAGTTCAGGGTACAACGTTCTGTACATTTAAATGCATGCCGTAAAAAAACGCGCAGACAAGTACAGGTCAGCATGTTTCATGTCAGACTGATGGGATTTAATGTTGTCTGCCTCGCATATATTTTTCTTTCCGCTGCATTGCTTTCCTCATACCTGTTCTAGATCAGAAATGTATCACATTAAAGGATAGCTAAACTGATTGCAAACGGCCACCTTGTAAAATAACTAGGGTTGTCCCGATACCACTTTATGACCGAGTACAAGTACCGATACTTTTTTTCAAGTACTCGCCGATACCGTATACCGATACTTTTTTTTTAATGTCATGTGACACACTGATAGATGGCACTGGCTGATGGGCACTAAAAGGTGGCACAGACTGATGGCTGGCAGTGGCACTGATAGGTGGCACTGATTATGCAGCACTGATGAGCACTGATATGTGGCACGCACTGAAAGATGGCACAGATAGCTGGCACTGAAAGATAAATAAATATGTGAAAATTGACGCATGCATTTGTATTCAGCCTCAGAGTCAATACTTTGTAGAACCACCTTTTTGGGTATGTCTTCAAGGGGTACGAATACACTTTCAAGGCACGGTTAGTATGTGTGGGTGTGGGTGTACATATATATATATATATATATATATGTATGTATGTATGTATGTATGTATGTATGTATGTATGTATGTGTGTGTGTGTGTGTGTGTGTGTGTGTGTGTGTATATATATATATATATATATATATATATATATATATATATATATATAATCTCCAAAAAACGGATGGTATTTTGGTTTATATGCACTACCTCTCTCAGCTGTATACCCGGGCCCATTTTTTATCTCTAATTTGTGTGCGGTGACAACCATTGGATTATATATATATATATATATATATATTATTATACAAAACACAGTTTGAATATTCTAAAGTGTGGCCTGCATATCTTTCATTTAGGCTTTTTTTTTTTTTTTTTTTTTTTTACATGCACTTTTAAGTTGTCTTAAACTTTTAATTTAAAATATTTAATGTCTGTATTTTGAGACTTCTACATTGATTAATGGAGTAACAGTAGTTGTATATATTTGTATGAATGCATTGTCATTTTTGCACGTGTATGCTTCTTTCAATTTTTTTATACTTTTAAAAATAAATAAAAATACACTCCTTTCTATAGGCAATTAAATATAAGAGTGGAAGCTGAAACTTCTCTACTCTTCTGCCATGCACATTATATGTGACCACATGGTGGCGCTGTGGTGATGCAGTTGTACGAGTGAACATGGCTTACATAGTCTCATCACTGTCTGGTATTGTGTTCAAGGTCAGGGGGCAGCCGTGTAGATTATGGTTTAATTTCTGCATAATGGGGAAAGAAGCTAGATTGTCAATGTAAAATGGGCTATTTTGTTTAATAATGAATAATTGCCTGTAACTGAAGTGAATGCTTGTGTCATAGACTATTCTTTTTGTGAAGAATGCCCTTGTCTTCTTTGTTTTTGAGCCACTTGTCAAAAGTTTACCAGTACAGTCTGGCCACATGAAATGTATGTCTTGGCTATGCATTTGCTACTGATACCTTTTTTTTTTTTTTTGATGTTTGCCTTCTCTTGAAGGGCAAGTATAGAAGTGCTTGCCTTCTTTCTTCTTTTTTTTTTTTCTTGTGCTGCTGTTATGTTCCTGCAGGTTGCTCCAGCAGTTCAAGTAGATCTTTAAGGCTCCATTCACACTTGCGAATGGGGCCATTTGCGATTACCTGAGGGAGACTCTGCAGTAACCCATATAAATAGGTGCAGGCAGAGCCCGCGGCTATTTTCATGAAATTGGCTCATTCAGCGATTTACCTGAAGATGATCGGCCCTGGACACAGACAGTCCGTGTTCACGGCCGATCATCCTTTGGTAATCGCTGCATGAGTGATTACATGCAAATGGCTGCAGGTGCTGTCAGACTCCCGTTGCTTTCAATGTGGCTTCCTGCCTGCACTTATTTGCATGGGTTACCACTGAGTCTCCCTTGAAAGTGTGAATTCTCAGATAACTTTCATATGTTAAAGTGTTACTTTAACCCACTACAGTAAAATCAGGCTGTATATTAGAGTTGTACGATCGTTAAGAATCGAGATTCTTTCCCCCCTCACGATCTTAACAAAGCATTCTCCCGATTCTATGCAGAGTTCTCTCTACAGCTCTCTACAGAGTTCTCTCTACAGCTCTCAAAAAAAGAAAACAAAAGAAAAAAAAAACAGGCAGTCTGACAAGTTTCACAACATTCCTCAGCTGCTGAGCGAACTATAAACATTGTAACGTTTTTGTTCTTTCAATTTTTCTGACACTTGTTGGTTTCAAGTTAAAATCATAATTATTTTGCTAGACAATTACTTAGAATCTCCAAACATTATGTGTGTGTATATGTGTATGTGTATGTGTATATATATATATATATATATATATATATATATATATATATATATATATATATATATATATATATATATATATATATATATATATATATATATAATATATTGTGTGTGTGTGTGTGTGTGTGTGTGTATATATATATATATATATATATATATATATATATATATATAAAAAAGGATACAGTAAAGTTAGCCAAATTTTTTTTTATAATGTAAAAGATGTTACGTCACAAGAATAGTGAGAGAATCGTGATCTTTATTCTAACCAAAAAAAATTGGGATTCTCATTTTTCCCGGAATCGTGCAGCTCTACTGTATATGCAGTAGACTGCAGTGGTTCTCAATCTCAGTTCTCAAGTACCTCCAACGGGCCATGTTTTGCTCTTATCAATACCATGTCATTGATATTGATTTAAAGCAGCTGTGCAAAGTGAAGGAAAACATGGCCCGTTGGGAGTACTTGAGGAATGGGGTTGAGAACTACTGCAGTAAAGCATGCTTGTTATACTCACTGTGGAACCTAAGGGGTTAATCCTCTGCATTGTGTAAAAAGGCGGTTTCATCCTGTATGCACAGATCCTCCTCCTCTTCCACTGACTCCAAAACTGGTCCAGCTAATACGGAGTTACTGGAGTCAGGCTTCACATGCTCAGTTTAATGTGTATTGCTAGAGAGTTTTTTTTTCTTGAGAGAGTGTATGTGATCCGCACAGGGCCAATCGGCACTGTCCAGACAGAGGGTCATGGGTCCTGCATCCCGATAGGACAGCTCAGTGCAGTATGAAAACTCCTCCTACAAGCTTTAACCAGGAACTGATGGAAGTCTCTAGACTACTATATAGTGTTGATGAGAAAAGGTATTTAGCAGTTTATATTTACTAATACAATTGCATTTCCATGTTTTGTGTACTGTGGGAGACCAGATATAGTGAATGCAGGGACCTGGGTTTAGAAACACTCCAAACTCCAGCTTTCAATAAAAGAAAACCTGGTGATCCTGCCATTGAGGTCCTTGCTCAGGCACATCTGTCATAAACTGACAATGCTCTTTCCCAGTTTTCCAAATGTGGTCCTGCGTTGTTACTCTGTCATGTGCAGCCCTTGTAACGCTTCATGTACACACAGCCTAGGTTGACCGCCCACCGCAGAAAAATTGTGCCGGTTTGCATTTACTGGTGGTCAAAATGTTCCTATTCTGAACGCGATTCTTCTGCATTCAGGAAAGGGAGGTTGAAGCTCCCCTAACCGAAGCAGCTTCTAAACTCTTACGTCTAAAGTCATACTTGCCTGCTCTGCACAGGGGTTTTGTACAGAGCAGCCCCAATCCTCCTCTTCTCGGGTCCCCCACCAGCTCTCCTAGCCCCTCCCTCCTGACGAGCTGCTTGCTATGGGGCGGGGCACCCATGCCCCCTTGTGATATCACCGCGTGGGGCGGTGACATCACAAGGGATGGGGCCTCCAGATGACTTAACGGGGTGGCCCCCACCCCATGGCTATATGATTAATGGCACAGAGCAGACCCAGCATTACAGCGGGAGGGAGCGTTGGAAAAACATTGGTGAAAGAACAGCAAAAGACAGTGGAGGACAACAATGGAGAGAGGAGAACCGACAGCGGGAGAAGACCTCACCGGAGAGTGAAGAAATCGCCAGAGGGAGAAAAACCAGAGGATGAAGACCTCGCCGGAGGGAGAAGAAATAATAAGGAGAAGAGACGCCGGAGCTGCTTTAATAAATTACTTTGTCAAAAACCTGTGTACTGTTTTTTTATTTTTGACACTTTTTTCATTGTTGGTGATTGGGTAGGGGTACAATGCACCCCATACTCCTTCATATAGGCTGGGATCTGGGGGCCCACTTGTTGAAGGGGGCTTGCAGATTCCAATAAGCCCCCCACCCGTAGACCCCGACAACCAACGACCAGGACCCCACGCTAGTTTTTCCTTTCATTTCGGGTTCCCCTTTAAGATCCTCAGCGCACAAGCCGCACCGCAAGTGGGCTCATCATGATCTGACATGTAGTGCGACGTCTATTCAAATCAATGGGTTCTCATAGGGAACCATTGATTCTGAATAGAGGCAGAGAAACTCTGCTAAAAGCTAGCGCAGCTAAATGTGCATTAACACCAATGCAAAAAGCTACTAAAAACATTTTTTACAGCCGCTTTTTCTGGGCGTTGGTAGTGGCTTTGCAGCTTGTTTTTTCTAACGGCCCGTGTGCATGAAGCCTTAAAATACATTTAGGTCTTTGGGAAGCCATTCTAAATTCATCTGGGAACAGTGGAAACAATTCCCCCTCATATTGGTTGTCAGTGGGAAGAATAACCATCTTATAGTGGTTGTCAGATCGCCACTCTAAAGCTTTGTACACAGGATGAGACTTCCATCGGACAAATCCGTGGATTTTTGTCCAAAGGGCTTTCGCCGTGAACTTGTTCTGCATACAGAGGGTAGAACATTTTCAGCCAACATACACCAAACTATGTGTTTTTTCAGCTCTTTAGCGCCACCCTTTGGGCAACTTCTGCTAATGTTGTCTGATGGTTAGCACTGGTTCGGAGCATGTGTGTTTGTACTTTGGATTTTAGTCCGATGGATTTGTGTACACACAAAAGGATGATCTGACTGAACACATTTGTTGTCGAACAATTTGAGAGCATGAACATCCAACATCTGTTGTCGGAAATTCCGAAAACAATTGTCCGACGATACAGACGGTTCGGATTATCTGACAAAACACGTCCATCGGACAATTGTCTGAATATCCGATTGTGTGTACGGGCCTTTACAGTAAGGTGACCAGATTTTTAAAATTAAATCTGGGGACATATTTTTTCTTTACTAGTAATGGCAACAATCAGCCACTCTCTGCCCGTCACCGCCCGCCTCACAGCCTCTCAAGTCTTACTCTTCGGCCCCGGCTACTACTGGATGGGGAGCGGAGGAAGATCACTCCGCCAGGGAAGGCAAGGAGATAGGCAGGTGGCTGGCCAGGATTTGAGCCAAGGCAGAAGAACATGCGTGCGAAGCTGAATGGGCATGCGCCCGAAACTGAAGAAATATTCCCTCCGCTCCGACCAGCACATGATCATCAGAAAGGGGCACAGATAATGGAAAAAACACAACCCCCCTATGCTAGTAGGCACGGCGGAGCGGGGGGGGGGGGGGTGTAATTCGATTTTTTTTTTTTTATTTAATTCTGCACTGATTGTCTTTGAAATTGCCCCTGCCCCCTATTAAATCCAATCTGGGGACAAAACCAGGGACAGACTTGGTCCGGGACAGTGTCCTCAATCAGGGGACTGTCCACTGAAACTGGGGATGTCTGGGCACCCTACTTTACAGGAAGCTAAAAAAATATCATTGTGGCCATGCTGCTGGTTCTACCAAGTGGTGTTGGCCCTGGAACTATGGCGGCATCAACAGACTGAAGGCTAATCAGCCACAGCTCAAGGAACTATTGGCAGCCATTCTAGAGGCACCCTGGTTGAGAATGCCTGGGTTCGACCCTCTATCAGTTTTTATTGTTGTGATCCCAATAGGGAGAAGCTTTACCCTGGTAAAAATTGTACCAAAAAAAATTGTGGAGGGGGAAGATAAATCTTCCACAGGTGACGCCCGTACTGGAGATAATTGTCTAAAGTGGACAATTCATCTGGTCTTCTTCTCGCTCCCTTGTACCTGCAGGGCAAGTAGTGAAGGGAAATCCCCCTAACCAAACACATACGGCAATACAAGGGTATTATCCCTTCCCTACTCTATTCAAAAAAAAGTTTTTGCTATACATGCACTATTAACCTAAGCCTGCATTCAAAATCGAATTTCCACCCTAAATTTAAACTAGAATACCATAAATTAGTTTGAGTATCCTGAAGGTATATAACTGGTCTTGTGATAAGAAAGAGATCTTGTTGAGGCATATTTAGTATCTAGGGATAACTGTGGGGCACTTTGTAACATCAGAGGCCTGTCAGAATTTTATGTGCAACTATTTTTCAATGGAGACTATTTTTTTTTTTTTAGAACCTTTGAAAAAGTTCTAATGTTACAGAGCTTGCACCCCCACCCCCCTTCTCCCAAAGTACATTGGCAGCCCGGAGAGGATTGACTATATTTATTATGAAATAAAAGATAGATTGAGACTTGCAGCTTCCTAATGTACAGTATGTGTTCAGCATTAGAGCGCTCTATTAAACCATTCACATTTGCTTGCTTTAAGGGTCTGCTTCACATCAGTCAATGGGGCTCATTTCTTTTACAAAGTATTTATTGAGATTTTTAGAAAAGAATGTACAGCACAAGATCTCAATACAAGAGGTAGTAATACATAAAGTAGTAAGAGAACACAACTATACAATACATTATGGGACAGTGGATCAGTGATAGCGACAGCAGATACAATCTACAGTCTACATTCACATGGAACGATCAGTGGAAGTGCTAATGACCGTAACAAAATCTACTGATTCCTGGGAGGTCGAAGTGGGAGCCCCCGGGGCCCATATTAGTGATCGGGACCCAGAGATTCCAGTTCCGGGTCATCTGGTTGCTGTGATAGCCTCTAATTGGCTAACGCAGTGATCAGTCCCTGTGATGCCCGCCCCTGTGTTTCTCTTTGTGAATGGAAAGGAAATATACATTGTGTGTGTGTGTGTGTGTGTGTATATATATATATATATATATATATATATATATA
>NC_053492.1:445864714-446064714 GCF_905171775.1 Rana temporaria | reverse complement strand
TGTTTATTGAGGAATCGTAGGTGCCCAGCAGACATCATTGCCACTGGGCACGCGCATCGGCTCCTGAGTGACGTGGTGGGCGTGCGCCCGCCCTCTTAACGGCCGGGAAGCCCAGGACGGGAGGTCCCTACTGCGGACGTCATTTGACAACGGGCGGGGTAGGAAGTGGATATATAATATCTCTTTGCAGAGAGAGAGAAACAAACAATTGTGTGTAAATAAAATAAATAAAACTTAAAAAATAAAGAAACATACCTAGATCAAGGTTTGAATCTAGGGCAGTGTTATAATTTTTAATTATTTTTTAATCTGTGTCAGTTAGTGTTAATGTCAGTGGGCCAGATTCAAGAAGCAATTGCGCCTGTGTAACCATAGGTTACACAGCGCAATTGCTTACTTGCTCCGGCGTAGCGAATGCTCCTGATTCAGGAACATCGCTACGCCGACTGCAGCCTAAAATCTGCGTGGCATAAGGCTCTTATGCCACGCAGATTTTAGGCTGCATTCTTGCGTTGGCCGCTAGGGGGCGCTCCCATTGTGATCTGTGTATAGTATGCATATTGCATACTAACACCGATTCACAACGTTGCGCGAGCCCTGCGTACGCAAATTACGTAGTTTGCGTACGTCGGGTTTTGCGTAAGGTTACACATCCTAATAGCAGGCGCAGCCAATGCTATAGGATACCCACGTTCCCGCGTCGCGATATTTAAAATCTACGTCGTTTGCATAAGTGAATGGCGCTGGATGCCATTCACGTTCACTTTGAAGCAAATGACGTCCTTGCGACATCATTTGCCGCAATGCACGTCGGGAAAGTTTCCCGACGGAGCATGCGCTCTACGCTTGGCGCGGGAGCCCGCCTAATTTAAATGATTCCCGCCCCCTCCCGCGGGATCATTGACAAAATCGTTGCCCTGTGCCTCCGCAAATAAAGCGCAAATGTACCTGAATCTGGGCCAGTGTGTTTTGGCGAGGATAACAAAAAGAAAGAAAAATGTGCACTATTGTTCCTGGGCCATGCTACCTGTAGAAGTAATTTACACATATGTGGTATCGCTATGATTGTCGGGTGCAGGAGAATTTTTTTTGGTTTGTTCTTTGGTAGTAGGTTATGGTAGTAACAAGAAATCTACATCAAATAAACATTTTTATTATTCTTTTATTTTTTACTATTTTGGGCCAGTTTTCCTTTTATAATAAAGAGCAATCAGGAGATATCCATTACCATTTACCATCAAATGAAAGCCCAATTTGTCCTGAACAAAGGTATAATCCACCTGAATGCACAAAGTAGTTGTGATGATATGTACGGTTTTACTAGCACATGTCAAAGTTGTGCTTAGGATAAGCGTTTTAGTGACAAGTCGGCAGCGGTCACAGCTATCCGTGGCTGTCTGCAGAGCCATCGATCACCACAGGTAATCACTAGCTCTGCGGATAGCTGCTGCCACAACGGACATGTCATTGAATTGTACAGGGCTCGTGGACGCAGCTTGCCGCTGACAGCTTCAGGAATCGTCTGATTCGTGCGAATGCAGCCTTGGGAGTATCTAACCAAAAATGAAATGTTTGCTGCAAGGATGCCTAAAATCTGATTTGTATCTTACTCCAGAATTCTGGGAAAATATGTGAGCCAATCACACCAGCAGGAAATTACATTTTTAGGGGGGCTTTTCGTACACCAACTGTGTATGGAATGCTTCCTGGTTGCCATTTTGCATCACATTTTAGAGAAACTTGGCTGCTGTTTGAAAAGAAAAGGTTATATTTAATATTTAATTACAATATGGCTTGTGTTACTATTATATATGCTATATTATTTTTTATGTGCTATTTTCTCTTTTTTTTTATTATACTATGTATTGGAATACGTAACAATTATTAATGAGGTGTTTTCAATTTGACTGCAGAAATGGAAATACACTTTAACCACCTCAATACCGCGCCATACTACAGCATGCCTCTCTAGTTCTTGGAGGGCCTCCATGGACGTCCTTCCAGAACATGCCTCTCCAAGGGGCGCGCATCGGGCATGCTTTGTGACCGCGGTGTCCCACAGTTTGAGGTAAAGGGCCAATCACACCGGCCCTTTACCATGTGATCCGCTGTGTCCAGTCACAGCGGATCACATGTAAACAAGCTTGCCAGCTATTGGCATTCCTTTCTTCACGCGCTGTATGAGGAAAGGAGAGACGATGACCAGCAAGGCTGATGGAGCACATTTGCACTGATAATCGGGGCATCGATTATCAGTACAGCCTCCTCACCAGTGCCCATCGGTGAAGGAGAAAAAATACTTATTTGCAGAATTTTTTTTTTTTTGTATAATAAGTGTTTTATTTTATAAAAAAAAGACAAAAATAAAATGCAAAACAAATACAAAATACAGTGGCATTTGAACAACATCCCATTAACATAGTCCGAGCACAGTCAAGCATTACATCCGGGATACAGTTCTAAATGGGCTAAGGGAGGGGTGCCATCCCACCTACTCTGGACATTCGGTCCAATTGAGCGGGCATCCCCCCCAACAAGTGGGGAGCGGGATGGCCCCGAACCCCCGCCCCTGAACAAAAACTAACGATGCTCCCATAGTGACATTAATACATTCCCTGGAATCAGCCAAGGGCGCCATGGGCAGCCCAAAAATAAGTGAAAAAGAAGAACCTTCCAGGGACCTTCCTGAAAGCCAGAGGCAAGGCCGGATACCGAGGCACCACATGCCTGCCTAACTTTAGCCGTATGCCACAACACAAAGGCGATAAAAACAAAAAAAACAAACAAAAATAAGTTAGCCAAAAATAAAAATAAAAAATATTAAATAAAATTAACAGAGGACACAAAAACTGACAAACATTAGACAAACACACAAAGAGAGAAAAGACAAGAGAGTCAGGGTAAGAAGGAAACGAGAGCAAGATATAGAAGGAAAGAAGCGGAAGGATCAGCCCCCACCAACGTCCCGGGCGATTTGCAGAATTTTTTAATAGAAACCAATAATTTTTTATTATTATTATAACATTTTCAGTCTTTTTTTTGTTTAGCAAAAAATAAATAAACCAATGCCTACAGGGCGTTTTCACCTCCTTCCTGCCCAATGCCATTTTTCAGCTTTCAGCGCTGTCACACTGTGAATGACATGTGCGCAGTCATGCAACACTGTAGCCATGTGAATTTTTTTTTCATTTTCTTCACATAAATAGAGATTTATTTTGGTGGTATTTAATCATTGCAGGGATGTTTTATTTTTTACAAAAAAAAACTAAAGAGGTGGAAAGTTTTTCTTGTAAACAAGTCATTTTTCTCCTTCACTGATGTGTGCTAATGAGGAGGCACTAATATCTACACTGACGGGTGGCACTGATAAGCGGAACTGACTGGCATCATTAATGGGCAATGATTGCTGGCTCTGGAGGGCACTGATTGCTGGCACTTGTGATCATCAGTGCCCTGATTACATCTCTTACTGTCCCCTGCAAGGAGATGATCGGCTCTCCTCACCACACACTCTGTCAGTGTGAGGCGAGGAGCGACGATTACCGTAACTTCCTTGTTTACATGTGACCGGCTGTCAATCACATGACTAAAGAGCCGCATCAGCAGCTTTTTACAGAGATCAGGGTCGTGCCATGTCCTAGCAACATGGCCACGATCACCGCGCCCCCCTGCAGGAGCGGCCGTTCGGGTGCGTCGTCATGGTTGAGAGCCGCATCGTCCCTCCTTCATTTGACGGTGGGCAGGCAGCAAGTGGTTAAATACCACCAAAAGAAAGCTCTATTCTGAGGCGAAGCTGAAATCTTTCATTGGGGATTCCATTTCTGATGACAACTGTCTAAGAGGAAGTTCCCCGACTTTGGACAAATTTCTTCTCACTTCCTGCTGCGTCTTCAGGATAGAAAGTGAAAAGATATGTGCCTGTATGGGACTCATACAGCCTACTCTATCCAAAGCAAAGTAATGTTTTTGCCTTTTAGATATACTTGTAGTTATGTTTTCTCTTTAGCTAACTTGGAAGTCCAAATGGGAGAATGGGAGTTTTCTCGGAAATGGTACCACTTTTCTTAAACTTATGCTCACCTAGTCAATAAAAACCTCCAAAATACATCGGAATAGGAGCTGTGAGCCAAACAGTTTTAACCTCATCTGTAATGATGGGGATCACTATTAATAGAGGCTCAGTCTATGGTTTGTAGCATCTGTTTCCATTATAGATGTAATCTCTTATTTCTTCAAGATGTGTCCATGAATAGTCCTGAATATTTATTGATTCTGTCACATTGTAGAAGGTCAGAGATGTGTATAAAAAACAGCTGAACCAGCAAAGTTTGGTACTAATTTATTTTACTATTACCTAACATTTGCACTACTGTTATCCATGTACTGAAATCCATATGTATGTGTTGGACTCTCAGCGGTTCTACAGGACAGCTCTTTACACACTGTATCTGATACACTTAGGGACAGATTCTCAAGAGATACGCCGTCGTATCTCTGAGTCTGGCCGGTCGTATCTATGCGCCTGATTCTTAGAATCAGTTACGCATAGATTTCTATTAGATCCGACCGGCGTAAGTCTCTTAGGCCGTCGGATTGTAACTGCATATTTACGCTGGCCGCTAGGGGCGTGTACGCTGATTTACGCGTCAAAATATGTAAATCAGCTAGATACGCGAATTCAAGAAAGTACGCCCGGCCGACGCAGTACAGATACGCCGTTTACGTTGGGCTTTTCCCGGTGTAAAGTTACCCCTGCTATATGGTGGCGTAAGTGCGGCGTACCAATGTTAAGTATGGCCGTCAATCCCGCGACAAAATTTGAAAATTTTACGTTGTTTGCGTAACTCGTCCGTGAATGGGGCTGGACGTAATTTACGCTCATGTCAAAACCAATACGTCCTTCCGGCGTATTGGGAGCAATGCACACTGGGAGATTTCCACGGACGGCGCATGCGCCGTTCGTGAAAAACGTCAATCATGTCGGGTCACAGAACATTTACATAAAACACGCCCCCCTGTTCCAAATTTGAATTAGGCGGGCTATTTACGCTACGCCGCTGCAACTTACAGAGCAAGTGCTTTGAGAATACAGCACTTGGCCGTCTAAGTTGCGGAGGCGTAACGTAAATAGGTTACGTTACGCCCGCACAAAGTTACGCCAAACTACGAGAATCTGGCCCTTAGTGATTTAAAAAGCTTGCAATTTTTTTTTCTCCTTTTCTCTGGGTCTCCTGATTCTCCTTTTCTCAGGTCCCCTGTTGGTGCCCCTACCTCCCCCCACACCAAGTGCCCCCATAGTAAGCCATCAAGCCCCCATAATACCCCCCAAAGGAACTGCTATTTTCATCGCTGAACAAGTAAGCAAAGATGAGGTTAGATATGCTCCTGGGGTGCCATACTTTTGAACAAACATAGACCGTTTCATTTTAAAGCCCAATTTGAGGCTGGGCACCATTCCCAATCCTCTGCCCCCTTCACCACATTTGTGACTTTTTTTTTTTTTTTTTACTCTTCTTTTTTTTACCACTAGCTTTGGGTCACCAGATGTGAGCAGTCTTTTTTTTTTTTTTTTTTTTTTACTGCAGCAGTGGGCAGCCCTGATTTCTGCAAAGAATGCCACACATATAGTGATGTGAGCGCTGTTCTCTACAGAATTTGCCTGTGAGCCCAGGTCAGCATGATGGAACACTGGGCCAGATTCACAAAAGAGATACGACAGCGTATCTCCTGATACGCCGTCGTATCTCTGTGATCCGCCCGTCCTAACTATGCGTCTGATTCATAGAATCAGGTTACGCATAGATAGCCCTAAGATCCGACAGGTGTAATTGACTTACACCGTCGGATCTTAGGATGCAATTCTAGGCCGGCAGCTAGGTGGCAATTCCATTGCGGTCAGCGTAGAATATGCAAATGACTAGTTACGGCGATCCACGAAGATCCGCGCGTTCGTCACAATCTCATACGTCGTCGCTAGTTGGTTTTTCCCGTCGCAAAGTTACACCTGCTTTAACATGGCTTATCTTTAGAACAGCCATGTTCAAGTATGGCCGTCTTTCCCGCGTCGAATTTAAATTTTTTTTTTTTTGCGTAAGACGTCTGGGAATATGAAACGCTGTTACGCACGTCGCAGTTAAAAAAAAAAAACGTTGAGGCGCCGTAATTTCGCGCAAAGCACGTCGGGAAATTTTAACACTGAGCATGCGCAGAACGTTCGGCGCGGGAACGCGCCTAATTTAAATGGTGCCCGCCCCATTTGAATTAGGCGGGCTTGCGCCGAGCGGAATTACTTCACACCACCGCAAGTTTACAGGTAAGAGCTTTGTGAATCAGGCACTTGCGCTGTAAACCTGCGGCAGTGTAACGTAAATGGGATACGTTACGTTGCCGCGGAGTAACGTAATTCTACCTGAATCTGGCCCACTGTCTTTAGAGAACAGTACCAAACTGCAATCAAACAATCGTTCCTGGCAGTATTATTTGACATTTTTAATCAAAGCTGAATTTGGGCTTTTGGCCCCCTTCACACTTCAGCGTTTTTCAGCTCAAAGCTCAATGCTGAGAAATGCTCAACAATCCCATTCATTTCATTGGCCCCTGTTCACACTTGAGTGTTTTCTCACCTGTAGCAAAACTGAAGTATGGAACACTATTGCCCAACGAAAACAAACACACTGCCAGCACTACAATTAGACAAATTGTGCAAAACAATAAGATGATGAAGTGCAGCGCTGAATATGTGCAAATGAATACACAATTAAAGTGACAGTGCAAAAATGCAATACGGCCAATGACTGCCACCTGTGATTATATGAAATGTTACAAAATATACAAATGTGCAAACAATATAAAGTGACAGTGCAAATAAAAACAGTGTTCAGGCCAATGACTGGCATCTAATAACTATCAACTTGTATAAACAATATAAAACACAATGTCCATCAAAAAGGTTAAAAAAATGTAAATAAGCCCACAAGAAGTAAAAAGAGTGACTTCGGGTAAGAGAAAGTTTATAGACAGTGATGAATGGATGTTGTGGCTTTATGAAGATAAACCACCATGGAAGAGGTTCGCAGTACCCCTTGGAGAAGACAATTACCAAGGACAGGATTCACCATCCAATGTGTAGCCACCACCACATAGAATAATTGGGTACTCTTACCAAATACTGTGGATCCCTATTGTAACAGGAGTGACTTTTGGGCACAGATTGAGCCAGGAGATGGGGTGGCAAGTGAATCATAATTCATGTATTACATGAGATGGGACATTAATAATAATTCATGTTTGCAGGATGTCTTGAGATATCACAAGTTGTTGGCTTATTTAATGTGGGGACACATTCTGTTGAAAGGTGTTAATTGCATCTACTCCTAGACATTTCATTGTCCATTGTGTAAAGGTGTGACTACCTGTCTGTCGGAGACAGAACGTCTGTCTAACGATGTGGATTGAAGAGATCATTGTGTGATGGTGTTTTGTTTGAGTTCTGTTAATGAAGGAATGTGCAGTGATTAGGTCACGATAATTATAGCTCGGCGCCAAGATGTCTAGAATGTTTAGTAATTAGCTCAAAGAATGTGATTGAAGCCCCCCACGGTGTGATGTGTGGGTGGGGAGTTGATTGTTCCTTCCATGCCTTGTACTGTATATAAGACTGAAAGTTACCATTAAAGTTGTCTTCATTTTGGAACAAGTACAGAGCTGCGTGTCTCGTCTTGATTCTGGGCAAATGGGATGGATCGGGTCCTGTTGGTTGGAGTGTCGATAAGCTGTCTTGGATGTGATGGAAGGTCGTAAACGGTGGTGACCGTTACACCCATTATAAGAGCTGGGCAAGAACCGCTGAAGCCTGGGAGGAAGTGGGACGAAACTTGCTGTCCTAGTGGAACAGCTACACTGCTCCCTAGATCAAGGAGACAGTTACAGGACTTCTGTATACAGCAGCCATGTGCTTGATTCTGGTTTTCCTGCTGTATGTGTCTAGGAAACATCCACACAGGTTTCTATTGGCCACAGCAAAAACACCTAAATGAAAAACGCCTTAAATATGCTATATATAAAAAAAAAAGTTAAAAATCGCCTGACAAAAAAAAAAACAGTTTGAAAAACTCTGGAAAACGCTCAGCTCGGTGTGAAGGTAGCTTTAGGGTTTGTCTGTGTGTGTCTGTGATATTACAACGTATTATATATGCAATATAGACCTGTTGGTGCTGCAACCTCTATTAAGCCTATGATAGGAACAGGCCCAACTATGACTCCCACTTCCCGTAAAAGAGAAGTATGGTATTTTTTTTATTTTTTTTCTAATCCTACTTACCTCGGTGGATGCAGCATCAGACCGATGCTGCAGCTGTCCACCGGCGTCTCTGCACAGAGAACTGAGCCACCGAACACCGCCCATGGCTCGGTTATCACTCCTCCCCGAGCAGAGTGATGCTGACGGTCCATATCGCTTCTGCTGTACTTCGCCGCGGAGGGACGGGGAGCGTCCGTCTATGCTGGTTGCTGAGACTGCCATCAATCAAGGCAGCTGGCGGATCCCGACTTGTAAGTCGTGGTGACGCGCTGCCCCGACTGATGGCAGTGACATCAGCGTTTAGTGGACTTCAGACCGTTCTCCGCTGAAAACAGGTCACAGGAGTACAAAATGAATTGCACTCCTGTGACCCAGAGGAGAAGCCCAGCCTAAAAAGCTCAGGGTGGACTTCTCCTTTAATCTGCCAGCTGTCTACAGAGTAACCTGTCTGTTATTTTGAGCCTGATTTATGTCTAGTAAATACATTGAGAAAATCAGACGAAAAATACCTTCTTCGGAACGATCATTCGATAATCTGATCATTAGTACATAGCTTTCGAGAGCTGATCACAAAGTTAATGCGAAAATATCCAAAGGGATGAACATCAACATTTTTCATATATGTTAGCAGAACTAATTATTTTTGTTTAATTAGTACAGTATTTTTACGAAAAAAATTGTGTGACCAAGATAATACATGGTCAGAAACAAAAGAATACATTATAATACAATATAAATCATTATATCACTTCAAGAATGGAAAAGGGAAGTAGTTATAATAATGGGAGCAGAAAAATGGATACACGACATCAGGCACAAACAGGAGAAATTTAAAAAAATCTGGGAAATCTGGGAAAAACATAACCAAGAAATAGATGGATAAAACCAAAAGCCTTCTGAAGTTCGGAAAAAGAGATGGGAACAAAAAAAAAAACAAAAAAAAAAAAGAAAGATGGGGAACAATCCACAGCTTTTATTTTTAATCAGTATGTTTTTATGTATGTTTTGTTAGTATGCCCAAGTAGAGATTGTGACACTCTCTCTCTTCTTTTTCTTTTTTCCTTTGTTGGGGGGGGAGGGGAAGCTTTTATAAATGAGAAGACGCATACATAAAAATATAACCTTTCAAACACAATTTTATATTAAAAAAATGAGAAGACACATAAATATACATACAACATCTTAAACACAATTTTACAGGAAACACAGCAAAAACACTCCAAATCTGTCCGATTGTGATGGCATCTCCTGTGCACAGCCCTCTTCAGATCACCCCACAGATTTTCAATTGGATTCAGGTCTGGGCTTTGGCTGGGCCATTTCAAAACTTTAATCATCTTCTGGTGAAGCCATTCACAGAAACCTGACATTTTAACAGGAGTGTTTAGACTTTTTGGCCCGGATTCAGATAGGAGTTACGACAGTGCATCTCCGGATACGCCGTCGTAACTCTGAGTTGCGGGGTCGTATCTGTGCGACTGATTCACAGAATCAGTTACACATAGATTTCCCTAAGATCCGACCGGCGTAAGTCTCTTACACTTTCGTATCTTAGGCTGCATATTTACGCTGGCCGCTAGGTTGCGCTTTTGTAGATTTACGCGAGGAATATGCAAATTGGGTAGATATGCCGATTCAGAAACATACGTCCGCCCGGCGCATTTTTTTACGTCGTTTACGTTAGGCTTTTTCTGGCGTAAAGTTACCCCTGCTATATGAGGCGTATCCTATGTTAAATATGGACGTCGGGCCAGCGTCGTATTTTCCGTCGTTTGCGCAAGTCGTTCGCGAATAGGGCTGGGTGTAATTTACGTTCATGTCGAAAGCATTGGCTTTTTGCGTGTTAATTTGGAGCATGCACACTGGGATTCTTTCACGAACGGCGAATGCGCCGTTCGTAAAAAAAAATTCAAATACGTGGGGTCACAATTAATTTAAATAAAACACGCCCACATCATCCACATTTGAATTCCGCGGGCTTACGCCGGACCACATACGTTACGCCGCCTTAACTTAGGGCGCAAGTTCTTTCTGAATACGGAACTTGCGCCCTAATTTACGGCGGCGTAACGTATCTAAGATACGTTACGCCCGCCGATAGATACGCTATTGTATCTGAATCCGGGCCTTTATATCCACTGTAGATATATTTTGTTTAGCCTGCGGGCTGATCGGAAAAAAAAATTGATTCCTCCAGCCATGCGATACAGCACAGATGGGTGAATCTCCCGCTGTGGCTATTATATTTAAACAGCTATCAGTGGAAATACTCAAATAGCAGCCACATTTGATTGGATGCAGCCACTGTTCAGCTGACAATTTTCCGCCTGGCTCCTTTTGTTTTTTTAATCTTAGAATGTCGGTCGGTCGGGAAGGTGACAAAGCCACCCACTGATCAAATCTTGGCTTGCTCATCAGCAATGGTTTATGAATAGCTTTAGAAATAAAAGTATTTAAAGTGGAGTTCCACCCATAAACATAACATTACATCAGTAGTTTTAAAAAAATGTCATTAGTCCTTTAAGAATTTTTTTTTTTTTTTTTAGATGCCTTCAAAGTGTTGTTGCTAGGCAGAATAGTTAATCTTCCCACTTCCTGCACCTAGGTGCTTAAGCTTCCTAACCTACACCGCACAGACTCCTGGGAATGTAGTGGGTGCAACTTTCCAGGAGTCTGTGCACTCCCCAGTCTCGAAGAATCATGTGACTTGGACAGTACAGGTGCTGAAACCTGATCTGAAACCTATTACACTTCTTGTGCAGCACTGAGCATGTGCGAGATCTGCAAGCCTGAAATCCAGGAAGTCCTACAGTCTGGCTTCATGATGCCCACACTTAAGATGGCCCCAGTCAATTTCTATTTTATAAAGTGTCTAAATGCTGTAACAACCTAACAAAACGGACCTTAGTTTACAGACTAACTTTACTAGAATACATTAAGCTTGTGTATTACAGGGGTATTTATATTTAAAAAGTGAAATTGTGGCCGGAACTCCGCTTTAAGTCCAAGACAGCTATGCAACTTGCATTTTCAGACATGGGTCAGCGGGGTGGACTTTATATTTCCATCACTACAGATTCCTTTAAAATTTTGTGCACATGAGCTTTGAGTTCTGTTTCTGGTTTTCACAAATTATATTACCTTTGCCTGTGTGGACCATAACTTGTTTTTTTTCTGGTTGTCTTGAAAGGAAATGAAGGCACCTCCTGCAATGTCACGGCGCAGATGGTCCTCGTATGCTGCTGGCGCAGTATGAAGGAAGTCTCCTTATTGCTGGGATTCCTGTGTCAGAATCTTCCACTGCAGACCCAGCTGGACAGTCCTCAGGGCCTTATTACTATGGACCAGGTAAAACGTTCTACTAGAATGCCGATCTCTCCAAGTCCAGGATCTTGTGTAAATAACCAGTGTTTTGTAATTTCTCCCTTGTTAAACCAGTGTCTTGTCCAATCCGTTTAAGGCAAGCATGTCAAAGTGGTGTTTGTTGGGCTTGGTGAACCCTCCTTGCTAATTTCTTGCAGCCTTTTCATTTTCAGCGCTGCAAGTCCAGCACAGTAGTTGTAAATTGCATATGTGCAGCACTAAATGAAATGTGCAGTGATCATGTATAAACAAAATATCACATAAATGAGTGAAGACATCAAACTGAAATTGATAAAATATATTATAATCAAAACTGAAATGGATGAAAAAAATATATAAAGTTTATAGTGAAAGCAGTCCAAAAACAGCCATTAAAGAAGTGTCCATAAGCAATGCAATCCACACAAGGTGCTTGGAGTAAAAATCACCAGATGCCGATGACCACCAACCTGACAACCCCGGGTTACCATGGGTAATGCAAATGCGCTTACCGGAAGGTGTGGACCCAAGTACCCTGCGCCAAGGATAATTACACATCAGATATGGAAGCCTAATCGCTCAGGTGTCGCCAGTGTAGATGCATTCCACAAATCCTCTGGGCTCTGGTAGGTATGGACCTCTGCTTAGGTGGACCGTGGCTCTTCATTCAGACACTTAGTTTGGGTCCACATGATTGGCAAGGGTGACAGAGATTCTGGAGGAAGCTGTTCAGAACACCAGAGATGACCCACATTATAGGTTTTCTTTTCTCACCCTGATCCTGCTTTGATCACTGGAGTCAAATGCTTCTCACACTGCTTAGTAGGGCATGGCGTCGGACTGTAGCTGAAAGGAGGGCCTGTAAGACCCCTTTCACACTGGGGCGCTTTGGCGGTAAAAAAAGCGCCTGAAAGAAGCCTCATCCGCTATTTCAATGTGAAAGCCCGAGTGCTTTCAGAGCCCCTTCACACTGCCAGCGCCCGAAAAATGCTGGTTAAGCTCCGTTAAAGACCCCTTTCACACTGGGATGTTTTTCAGGCGCTTTGGCATTAAAAAAAAGCAGCTCAATGGGAAGAGGCGCTTTAGCAGCAGTGTATTCAACGCTCCGAAAGCGCTGAAAAGAAGCTGCTTGCAGGACTTTTTTTATGACGCCCTGCCAGCGCAGCGCCTCGGTGTGAAAAGACTCAGGCTTTCACATTGGGATTGCAGATGCAGCTTCTTTCAGGTGCTTTACATGCACTTTTTTTTTTTTAAAGCTAAAGCGCCTGAAAAACACCCCAGTGTGAAAGGGGTCTAAAAACGACGCAGTAGTTGGCAGAGGGCTTTTGGCGCTGGTGGAATTGCACAGAGACCCCAAATATTTTTATTTTTTATGCGACTCCTAACACTTCAAATTTAAAGTGATACTAAACACACAGGGCCAGATTCACATAGGTTAGCGGATCTAAAGATCCGCTAACCTATGTGATTTAAGATCCGCCGCCGCAAGTTTTTGAGGCAAGTGGTTAATTCACAAAGTACTTACCTCAAAACTTGCGGCGTATCGTAAATCCCCCGGCGGAATTTAAATTACGCGGCTAGGGGGAGTGTAATATTTAAATCAGACGCGTCCCCGCGCTGATTTAACAGCGCATGCGCCGTCCGCAAATTTTCCCGGCGTGCATTGCTCCCAATGACGTCGCTAGGACGTCATTGGTTTCAGCGTGAGCATAACTTGCGAATCAGTCGCATAGATCCGACCGACGAAACTCAGAGATACGACGGTGTATCAGGAGATACACCGTCGTATCTCTTTGTGAATCTGGCCCACACTGTTTAATTCGTCCCTTCTATTTTTATATATGGATGATGGCACTTTAATTATTTTAATAAAAAAAAAAAAAAACATCTACCTTTTTCCTCATATACCTAGCCTGTCTGCAGGGAAACATAAGCAGGGGGAGCTTGTAGTCTTTTGCTGCTGGTCACATGTTAACAAAAAAAAAAAAGTAAAAATAAATAATACCAATAAACTTCTAATTATTTAAAAGGGTACACAGGTTCACTTTAAAGCATCAGACACGAAATTCTGTTCCACATTGCATCCATCTTGCTCAACCTCTGTGCCAGTTGTTGAAGAGTTTCTTATATGCAGCAGATACAAAGCCTTGGAACAAGTTTTCTTTAAAATAATCATTTATGAATCGCTCCTATTTCTAATATATCGCTCAGATTCTGTGCAAAACCGTAAAATTCTCATCTGGCCCATTCTTTCGTTCACTTTATTTTATATTTTGTTTCTTAATATTCAGCAGTAACTCGTAAAACTGCCAGCGAGTAAAATTTTCGAGGAATTTCTGTGTAATTCAGAAATTGCTCTTTTTTACGGTAGAGGCACCAATATTTCGTAGAGTATATGGCCAAGTGCCGTTTAATGAGAACAATATGGATATTTGTGGCTCGCATCTGTTAAATCTACTGAGCGTTAGGATATACTATTTGAAAAGAGAATTACAAGAAATGATTCTTAGTCCACAACGTTCTATTTAAACCCAACTATGTGTAATCTAGATTTATATTTAAAGGATATAAAGAACAATGTTCAGTGTAAATGTATGGGAAGTTATGTAGTGATGTATGGTCTTTAGCTTTGGATTCCTTGTTGAAAAGTCATCCAAATCTTACTGAACATCATTTTTCATTCGACTTTTGCATCTTTTTCCTGTGGACTGTTCCAGATTGTCTTGGTTGTATTCCATACATGGAATATCGTCAGCGGTAACCAATTAATAAGAAGAGTTAGTAACCAGTAAATGTCTTAGGCCCCGTACAGACGACCGAACATGTCTGCTGAAACTGGTCCGCGGACCAGTTTCAGCAGACATGTTCGGTCGTGTGTAGGCCCGAGCGGGCAGGATTCCAGCAAACATTTGCCCGCCGGACCTTTTCCTAGCGGGCAAATATTTCTGGACTTGTTTTAAAACAGCCCGCTGGAATCCTGTCCGTCGGACATGTTCGGTCGTCTGTACAGACCTACCGTACATGTCCGAGTGCCCGCCATCCCTCGCATGCGTCGAATGACTTTGACGCATGCGTGGAAGCATTTAACTGGCAGGGCCGCCCACGTCGCCGCGTCATCGTCGCGGCGACGGCGTGGACACGCCCCGCGTATTGTTTACGCGCGGATTTCTGTATGATGGTGAGTACAGCCACCATACAGAAATCCCCGGGCATACATGTACGGTGAAAACGGTCCAGCGGACCGGTTTCATCGTACATGTATGCTCGTCTGTACGCGGCCTTAGCCTCACGTGTTTCTGGTTCGCTGGTCACAGCTTTGCTTCCCTGGCAAGTCACTGGTATAGGGACCCGGACCAGATTACAGGTTGCTTATTTTCGCTAAGGAAACCTTTTACTGAATTAAAGAAAAAAAAAAAAAGCATACAGTGCCTTAAAGTATTTATACCCCTTAAACGTTTCCACATTTTGTCATGTTACAACCAAAAATGTAAATGTATTTTATTGGGATTTTATGTGACAGACCAACACAAATTGGCACATAATTGTCAAGTTGAAGGAAAATGATAAATGTTTTCCATTTTTTTTTTTTTTTTTTTTTTTATACAAATATGTGAAAAGTGTGATGTACATTTGTATTCAGACCCCCGGAGTCAATACTTTGTAGAACCTCCTTTCACTGCACTTACAGCTGCAAGTCTCTTTGGGGATGTCTCTACCAGCTTTATACATCTAGAGAGGCGACATTTTTGCCCATTCTTTGCAAAATAGCTCAAGCTCTGTCAGATTGGATGGAGAGCGTCTGTGAACTGCAATTTTCAAGTCTTTCCACAGATTATCAATTGGATTCAGGTCTAGACTTTTGACTGGGCCATTCTAACACATGAATATGCTTTGATCTATACCATTCCATTGTACCTCTAGCTGTATGTTTAGGGTTGTTGTCCTACTGGAAGGTGAACCTCCGCCCCAGTCTCAAGTCTTTTGCCGACTCCAACTCCAGGTTTTCTTATACGATTGCCCTGTATTTGGCTCCATTCACCTTTCCATCAACTAACCAGCTTCCCTGTTCTTGTTGAAGAAAAGCTTCCCCACAACATAATGCTGCCACCACCATGTTTCACGGTGTTAATGGTGTTTAGGGTGATGTGCAGTGTTAGCTTTCCACCACACATAGCGTTTTGCTTTTAGGCCAAAAAGTTCAATTATGGTCTCATCTGACCAGAGCACCTTCTTCCGCATGTTTGCTGTGTCCCCTGCATGGCTTCTCGCAAACTGCAAACAGGACTTCTTATGGCTTTCTTTCAACAATGTCTTTCTTCTTGACACTCTTCTATAAAGGCCGGATTTGTGGAGTGAACGACTTATTGTTGTCCTGTGGACTGATTCTCCCACCTGACCTTTGGATCTCTGCAGCTCCTCCAGTTACCAGGGGCCTCTTGGCTGCTTCTCTGATTAATGCTCTTTTTGCCCAGCCAGTCAGTTTAGGTGGACAGTCATGTCTTGGTACGTTTGCAATTTTGCCATACTCTTTCCATTGTCAGATGATGGATTGTACAGTGCACAGTGAGGTGTTCAAAACTTGGGATTTTTTTTATAACCCTAACCCTGCTTTAAACTTCTCCACAACTTTATTCCTGACCCGTCTGTTGTGTTCATTGGCCTTCATGATGCTGTTTGTTCACCATGATTATCTTACAAACCTCTGAGGGTTTCACAGAACAGCTGTATTTATAGTGAGATTAAATTACACACAAATGGACTCTATTTACTAGTTGGTTCCACTCTATTTTAGTTGGGGGTATCAGAGTAAATGGGGTTGAATACAAATGCACGCCACACTTTTCAGATATTTATCGTAAAAAAAAAATTGAAAATCATTTTCCTTCCACTTCACAACTATGTGCCACTTTGTGTTCGCTTATCCCATAAAATCCCAATAAATAAAATTTTAGGTTTTTGGTTGTAACATGACAAAATGTGGAAAATTTCAAGGGGTATGAATACTTTAAGGCACTGTAGATGCTGCTTTATTTAATACACATATTTATATAGCGCCAACAATTTACGCTGCTCTTTACATATATTGAACATTTACATCAGTCTCGGCCCTTAAGGCGCTTACTATCTACATGTATACATAAACATACTAAGGCCAATTTTAGATCAAAGCCAATAACCTACCAGCTGGTCTATGGATTACAAAAGGAAACTAAAGTACCCAGAGGAAACCCACGCAAACACTGGGAGAACTTGCAAAATCCATGCAGATTGTATCATGGTTGGGTTTTTAACAGTACTGTGCTTTATTGGAATAATACTTTTCATTCTTACCTGAGCATTTTGTTGTGCATTTCCCGAAGTGCAACACAATTATTCTTAGGCTCCATTCACACCTAGGCGTTTTTACGCCCGACGCTATTGCAGCCTGAAATACGCTGGAGGGGTGATTTAACATTGTCGGCTATGGAGATGGATCACATCTCCTCTCCGAACGCCGAAACGCCGTACACCTGAAGCTCAAAACAAGTCCCGGACCTTTTTTTTCAGGCGGCTTCGGCGTTCGGCATAGCTGACAATGTTTAATCACCCCTCCGGCGTATTTTAGGCTAAAAAACTACGCGTTTTGTCGCGGCAAATCGTGGGACAATACGCCGCAATTTGTCGTGGCAAATCGCGGTACAATACGCCGCGTTCAGGTGTGAATGCAGCCTTAATGTGCCCATTCATACCGGAGTATAACTTGATGCCAGTCATGTGAAGCTTAAAGAAGTGCGTGAGCTTCTTTACTCCAGCGACTTATAGCGGGACGTTTTCTCAGCTCTTACTGGAAAGAAGCCTTTTTGTATGCACGGGTTACATTTTTTGTGATAATTCATGGTCTTCTCTGTTTGAAAGGTAGGGTGCCAGGCAGTGAGGAATTGCTGTGAATATGGCGTAGCTCTACTCTGAGTTGTAAGCAGCCATTACCTGTTGAGCACTTTGGGTTCCTAGGTGCAATTATTTATTTATTTTTGTAATTCTTTTTATTGTAAGAATATAAGGTAAAAGATACAAAACAAAGCCTATTGGGCATACCCAGGCTTGGAAATAGAAAACAAAAGCAAAGAACAGCAAGGTGATTGGTTACCAAGGCCTAATGTGACTTATTTCAAGGTATCTGGAGTGTGCAAATTAAATATTGTGTGGTTGTCCCCCAATATACAGTACCATACCTGAAAAATAAATAGAAGTGAAACCGCTTCCTATGGAGGTGATGCCGATGATCTGACAGTATCCCTGGACTCTGTCCAAATATCCCATACCTTGGAGATTTTTTTTTTTTTTGTACGTCCTCTAGATTCATATGTAAATTAATGCAGTGGAACTGTTTTGTTGACAATATTCTTCCAATAATCTAAGGTAGGGGCCTGTGTAGATTTCCACTTAAAGTGGAGTTCCACCCATAAATATAACATCCATAGTTTTAAAAAAATGTCATTAGTCCTTTACGAAATTTTTTTTTTTTTTTTAGATGCCTTCAAAGTGTTGTTGCTAGGCAGAATAGTTAATCTTCCCACTTCCTGCACCTAGATGCTTAATGCTTCCTAACCTACACCGCACAGACTCCTGGGAATGTAGTGGGTGTAACTTTCCAGGAGTCTGTGCACTCCCCAGTCTCAAAGAATCATGTCACTTGGACAGCACAGGTGCTGAAACCTGATCTGACACTGCTTGTGCAGCACTGAGCATGTGCGTGATCTGCAAGGCTGAAATCCAGGAAGTCATACAGTCTGGCTTCATGATGCCCACACTTAAGATGGCCCCAGTCAATTTCTATTTTATAAAGTGTATAAATGCTGTAACAACCTAACAAAACTGACCTTAGTTTACAGACTAACTTTACTAGAATACATTAAGCTTGTGTATTACAGGGGTATTTATATTTAAAAAGTGAAATTGTGGCCGGAACTCTGCTTTAAGGAGTATAGATTTGCGTGCATAAAACAATAAGAGGCCTATCAAAGTTCTCATAGATCTAGAGGTAGCCAGTAAATGAACGAGACCTAAAATACAAACGTTAATTGATAATGGTACCCAGGGGCAATTATGACAACAACAAAGGTACATACAGGCATACGTCTGATGTTGTAATTTGTATTTCACACATAATGCATATGTGTGCATACTAAAAAAAAAAAAACTACAGTTCCCATTTAACATGTAGCACTTCAACCACTCTTAATCGGTTTCATGCTTCTTCTTAAAAGCTGTTTTCAACCCGTCAAAACTGCCACAAAGTGAGATCATTAGTTTCGTGCAAGCCTTCACCGAGATGTGGGGTGGAGGGTAAGAATGGTAATTCGCCAATTTGCAATCACTGGAAAGCTGTAGGTTTTGTAACCTAACCCAGGCTCTGCTTGATTTTTTCCTTTTGAGGGATTTAATTTGCAAGTATTTTACATAATTTTTGCTGCTATTATGTTTCTCTGGGTGCATTTTTTCAGCATTGCATATACGTGAATCTATATGCACATATATACATATTGTTTTAAACAAGATGGCTACACGCCAATCGTTCTTTTGAAGATGTATGTGGCTGAATGAGGATATGTAGGACTGAAACGTTTCATTTAAAGGACAAATGCACAAAAAAAATTGTTACTAATGACTAACAATTACTGTACAACGTGTACAGTACTGTAGAACAAAATGTATATTTAATTATGGATGTTTGCTGTGCATTTTGTTTTATGCTGCCAGCCATTTTAGGTTTATCAAGGCCTACAGAGACACTGTCAACTTGACCATTCAGGGCATAGGATTTGTCTTTGTAAAGGGCACTTCCAGAACCTCTTGCCAAAACTTTCTTGTTTTTTCTTACTTCGTTGCATCTGGCACTAAATTCCCTAGTGTCAACTGGTGCGGTGACATCCCTGCCCCGGTCATGCCATAGTGCTCAAATGTATGCAGCAGGGCAAGGCAAACCATCTTCAGTTCCAGGATGTTGCTGGGCAACCCTCTCTTCCTGCGGTGACCAAGTTCCCTGGACCAAGAAATTGTCCAGAACTCCACTTAGCCCATCAGGCTGGTCTCAATTGTCAGGGTCCTCCAGGATAAAGAGAGGAGCGATTTTCCTGTCTTCGGTATCTGTGAGGAGATTCACCAGTCCACAGAGTCTTGTACATTTAAAGAGGAAGTAAACCCTGATGGGTTTTACTTCCTCTTTGTTTCCCTGCAAAGGTAAAGCATAATGGGCTACTGTCGCGTAGTAGCCCATTATGTGTCACTTACCTGAAACCGAGGCTGCAATGTCCCCGATTTTCTTCATTTCCTCGCCAGTTGGAAGCATCCATCTTCCTTCTGGGGTGGCGACTCTGGCTCTGTGACTGGCCGTGGTTGCTTTGACGTGACTCCAGTGTAGGCTTAGGAGATATTTACAACACCTACAGGTAATCTTTAATCTAGGCTTACCTTTAGGTGAAAGTGTGTTGTAATGCCCCGTACACACCATCACTTTATGTGATGAAAAAAGACATTTTCTGTGAAGTAAAAAATTACGTTTTTGAAACTTCAATTTTCAAAGACGAAGTTGCCTACACACCATCGTTTTTCTCACAATGTTCTAGCAAAGCGAGGTTACGTTCCACCACGTTTTTCCATTGAAGCTCGCTTCATAAGTAGCTTCTGGGCATGCGCAGTTAAAAAAACGTCGTTTTAAACCACGTTTTTTACTACACACGGTCAATTTCTGTGAAGTAAAAGTTGACGTTTTGAAAAACGACACATAAAATTGAAGCATGCTTCAATTTTTTTTGGTCGTTTTTTAGAAGACATAAAACAACGTTTTCCCCCACACACGGTCAATTAAAGTGACGTTTTTAAAAACGTCATTTTTTTTCATCACATAAAGTGATGGTGTGTACGCGGCATAAGGGTTTACAACCACTTTTATAAGGTACATTAAGATCAATCGGTCAATGTGAACGACAAAGAAGTCATGTATATAAGCAATTCAAAATCAGCATTTAAGGTTATCTGAAACAACTCTGTCCTCAGATACAACAAACAATTCACCTTATGTGTAGAGTAGTTCAACGACAGTTACCTACACGCTCTCTGGCTATTGTAGGTTTAAAGTAACAGGGAGAGACAGAGAAGGAAAGAAAAGTAATAGTGACAGTGATATTACCATGTTAAAGACATGGATGAGGGAGGGGGGGGGGGGACATTAACAGAGGGTTGTTCATAGGATCAATGTAGATGACATACATAATGCAGTTATAAAGGACCTGCCACCGACTATACAGGGAAGGCTAGGTTCGATAAAGGACAAGATAAACGTATTAATCAGCACCACTAGGGGTGTTTTGTGTCTGGGCAGCATCATATTCTCGGGAGAATTTTCAACTGTGCCCCTATCCTGCGCCAGCGTGTCCTCCATCTCATACACCTCATTCACTCTGTGGAGCCAATCTGACATGGACAGGACTCTAGAGGAGTTCCAATGAAGAGGTATTAGCGATTTAGCTGCGTTCAGTAGGTGCTTGGTCAAAGACCTCTTGTAGCGGGGTAATGAGAAGGAGGACAGGTGTATCAGGCAGCATGCAGCGTCCAGCTTCATCTTAGTTTCCGTAATTTGTCTGATTATGTGTCTCACCTCTGACCAGTAAGTGGAGATCATGGGACAGCTCCACCAAATGTGGAACAGAGTACCTGTGTCCTCTTGACATCTCCAGCAGATTTTGGACCTCTGCGGGTCCCATCTGTGAAGCCTATCGGGTGTGTTATACCACCGAGTCAAAAGTTTGTAGCTAGTTTCCTGCAGTTTAGAACTAATGGAACATTTATGGGCCATAATACAAGTGTACCTCCATTGCTTCTCAGAAATGTCCACTCCTAGATCCTCCGACCATCTCCTCCTGTGTCCATCCGGCTCCTCCCCTCCAGAGTGCTGCAACCAAAAATAGGCCACAGAAGTGGCTCTAGCCAGCGGGGACTGTGTCTGACAAGCTGTCTCTAGTTCAGTAAGTGATCTTGTGAGTGCTGAGGATGTTCTCAGCTTGTTTATGTAGCTGCGTAACTGGAAATAAGTCCAGAGTCGCAATCAGGGGAGATTGTTCTCCGTTTTGAGAGCCACCCAGTCTTTAATTTTAGTCCCCTCAAAGCACTCACCTATCAGCAAGGGATCGGATTGGGGGGATGACCTAAGAGACGAATTGTTTATGCCCGGTGTGAAGTCAGGATTGTCTACTAAAGGTGTAAGAGGTCCCGGAGTGGCGGAGATCCCCTTCTGTCTTGCGACAGTTTGGAATACCTCCAGAGTGGTTCCCGTAATGGGATTGTTACGTAAGGACGCGGGATGTGCGTTCCTTGGGATCCATGGGGAGAACTTGAGAGCCGTCGAGCAGACCTCCGCCTCCAACGTCACCCACTCCTTCATGGGTCCATGGCAGTGCCAGTCCACTACTCTAGCTAAATGGGATGCACAATAATAGGACCTGAAATTTGGTAGGCCCAGACCCCCCAATTCCTTAGGTTTCATCAAGCTTGCCAGTTTGATCCTGGGCTTCTTGCGATTCCAAATGAATCGCAGCAAAACCTTGTTCAAGGAAATAAAGAAGCTTCGGGGAATCTTCACTGGTAATGCACGCATCATGTACAAGAATTTTGGTAGGATTACCATTTTGACTATTGCAGCTCTTCCTAGCCAAGAGAAATTTCCCTGATCCCACTGTCTGAGGTCTTTTTCGCAGTCCCCCATAAGGGGTGGAAAATTTCTCTCAAACTCCCGAAATACGGGGGGTTAACCAAATGCCTAGGTATTTAAGTGCTTTGGGCTCCCAGCGGAATGGTGAGTTGGCCTTGGCCAATGCGCATACCCTATCGGGGAGGGAGATGTTTAGGGCCTCTGACTTTGTGTAATTTATTTTTAGGTTAGAGATATACCCGTATTGTGAGAAGTCATTCAATAGGCTAGGGAGGGAAAAGTGTGGGTCCGTCAGGAAGAACAAAAGGTCATCGGCGTAAGCCGCAACCTTGTACTCACTGCCCCCTACCTGAAATCCGCGTACCGCAGAATTTAGCTTAACCGACCGGATAAAGGGTTCAAGCGACAGAATGAATAGCAAGGGTGATAAGGGGCAGCCCTGCCGTGTCCCATTTGCTATTTTAACTTTCTTAGAGAGAGTGCCATTAATCCGAAGTTGAGCCGACGGGTTCTGGTACAAGGCTGCTATCCATGATAGCATATGAGGGCCCAATCCTACCCTCCTGCATACCGCCATCATGAAATCCCAAGCCACCCGATCGAAGGCCTTCTCCGCGTCCGTGGAGAGGAGAAGACCTTCGATATTCCGGACCCTCGCCGCATGCAGCAACAAAAGCGCCTTGGAGGTGTTATCTTTCGCCTCCCGACCCGGTACAAAGCCTACTTGCTCCAGCCCAATCAAGCCAGGCAGCAGAGGGCCCAATCTCGTAGCCAAAATTTTTGCGAATATCTTCACATCAAGATTTAGTAGCGAAATGGGGCGATAGCTCGCGCAATCCGTAGGATCCTTACCCGGTTTCGCCAGTACTGTGATATGTGCTGTGAGGAAATCTGGAGTTACATCCCTAGGTGAAGACAGTGAGTTCAATGCGTCCCTTAGGGGTCCCACCAGGTGGTCAGTAAATGTCTTGTAATACACGGCCGAGTACCCGTCCGGGCCTGGGCTCTTGCCTGACTTAAGTTGTTTAATAGCTAAGCTAACTTCCTGAGAGGAGAGCGGTTCCTCAAGGATAGTAGTGTCCGGGATCGGGAGCGTAGGGAGTCCGCTTTTGGTAAGATAGTCATTAATAATTTGTGCCCTGTCACCAACCATATTTGGCTGTCTATGTTGGGGTGGAAGGTTATACAGCTTGGTGTAGAAGCTGTGAAAGTGGTCGGCTATCGCCTCAGATGTCACCTCTAGGCTACCATCGTCCTTCTTGATGCCCGCTATATTGTTCATGGACGTACAATCCCTAAGTGCTTTCGCCAGGAACTTGCCCGCCTTGTTACCTGATTCGTAATAAAGCCTTTTTTTGAAAAATAGCATACGTTTAGCCGTGGAGTCAAGCAAGTGTTGTAAGTTCCTCCGAGCCTCAAGGAGCGATGTAGCCGATGAGACCGAGAGGGACTGTTTGTGCGAAGCCTCCAGGGTGGCAATTCGAGTGACTAATTGCTGAATTGTGGCTTCCCTTTCCTTCTTTCGCCTGGCGCCCAAGCCCATTAAGACCCCTCGTATAGAGCATTTATGTGCCTCCCAGACAACCAACGGGTCTGCCCCCTTAGTGGCGTTAAGTTTAAAAAACTCCTTCAGGTTATCTAATACAGTGGGGAGCATTGTCGGGTCAGTCAGCAGTGAAGCGTTAAGCCGCCAGGAAGGTGGCCGCCGAGGCGAGTCTACCAAGCCCAATGACAATGATATTGGGGCGTGATCTGAGAAGGTCTGAGTGCCAATGTGAGCTCCGTCTATCCTCTCTAGGTCTCGCTGGGATACAAAAAGGTAATCCAGCCTTGCGTACCTGGAATGCGGAACCGAGAAGTGCGTGAAATCACGACCCTCTGGGTTGAGAAAGCGCCAGGAGTCGACTAGCTGAAGTGATTGTAGCATTTGCTTAAGGCGTTTCAAGACTTTGTACGTTATACATGACTTCCCATTAGACGTGTCAACTAAGGGATTTAAGGGCACGTTAAAGTCTAGAGGTCGACCGATATGGGTTTTTCTCTGGCCGATACCGATGCCGATATTTAGAATTTGGGGTGGCCGATGGCCGATATATGATGCCGATTTTTGCGGCCGATATTTTAGGCCGATTTTTATTTTTTGGCAGGTGGCGCTAATTGGCACTGGCAGGTTGCACTGGATGGCACTGGCAGGTGACACTGGTTGGCACTAAGGTGAAACTGGAAGGTGGCACTAATTGGCATGTGGCACTGGATGGCATTGGCAGGTGAAACTGGTTGGTACTGGCAGGTGGCACTAATTGGCAATAGTTGGCACTGGCATGTGGCACTAATTGGCAGGTGGCACTGGATGGCAATAGTTAGCCTTGGCAGGTGGCACTGGATGGCCTTGGCAGGTGGCACTGGATGGCACTAGTTGGCACTGGCAGGCACTAGTTGGCACTGGCAGATGGCACTAGTTGGCACTGGATGGCCTTGGCAGGTGGCACTGGATGGCCTTGGCAGGTGGCACTGGATGGCACTAGTTGGCACTGGCAGATGGCACTGGATGGCATTGGCAGGTGGCACTGGATGGCATTGGCAGGTGGCACTGGATGGCATTGGCACTGCCAGGTGGCACTGGATGGCACTAGATGGTATTGGCAGGTGGCACTGGATGGCGTTGCCACTGGCAGGTGGCACTGGATGGCATTGACAGGTGGCACTGGATGGCATTAACAGATGGCACTAGTTGGCATTGGCAGGTGGCACTAGTTGGCATTGGCAGGTGGCACTGGATGGCACTAGTTTGCACTGGTGGGTGGAACTGGATGGCACTAGTTGGCACTGGCAGATGGCATTGGCAGGTGGCACTGGATGGCCTTGGCATGTGGCACTAGTTGGCACTGGCAGGTGGCACTGGATGGCCTTGGCAGGTGGCACTGGATGGCACTAGTTGGCACTGGCAGGTGGCACTGGATGGCACTAGTTGGCACTGGCAGGTGGCACTAGTTGGCACTGGATGGCATTGGCAGGTGGCACTGGATGGCATTGGCAGGTGGCACTGGATGGCATTGGCAGGTGGCACTGGATGGCATTGGCAGGTGGCACTGGATGGCACTGCCAGGTGGCACTGGATGGCAGTAGATGGCATTGACAGGTGGCACTGGATGGCATTAACAGATGGCACTAGTTGGCATTGGCAGGTGGCACTAGTTGGCATTGGCAGGTGGCGCTGGATGGCATTGGCAGGTGACACTGGCTGGTTGGCATTAGCAGGTTTCACAGCACATAATGTAGCTGATGTGTGAAACTCTCTCTATACAGTTTCACATGGTGCTGCAGAGAGCGGAGAGAGAAGCTCAGATTCATTGTGATGTTGAAGGTGGGCGGGACCCGGGTTGGGCAGGACTCAGCTGTCCAACACCAGCCAATGGGATGAGATCATTGGCTGGAATGCTGTCCCGCCCACCTTCAACATCACGATGAATCTGAGCTCCTCTGTCTCTGCAGCACCATGTGAAACTGTTTCACACATTCAGCTACATTATGTGCTGTGAAACTGAGAGCAGAGAGAGAGAGAGGAGTTCAGATTCATCGTGATGTTGGAGGTGGGCGGGACCCGGGGTGGGCAGCTATCCAGCCAATGATCTCATCCCATTGGCTGGTGTTGGACAGCTGAGTCCCGCCCACCCCGGGTCCCGCCCACCCCGACATCAGTCCGACAGCTCCATTCTCTATCTCCTTAGTGTTTCACACACACGGCACTGCTCTGCAGACAGTGTGGAGAAGGGAGGGGGAACCCCATGTTCCTCCTTCCTTCTCCACACTCTGCTGATGCAGATCTGCTAAATATCGGCCACATTTGGATAATAATCGGCCGATGCCGATTTCTCCAAAATGACTGAATATCGGCCCGATATATCGGCCAGCCGATATATCGGTCGACCTCTATTAAAGTCCCCTCCTAAAATGAATACAGCCTCTAGCGAAGCTGCTAAGCTCCCCAATGATCTTCTGACAGAATGATATATGGGCTTTGTTGGGGAAATATACGTTCGCCAAAGTCACTGGCGTGTTCCCATATGAGCCTCTGATAAAAACATACCTGCCTTCTGGGTCGCATAACTGTTCCGCCAACTCGAAAGGAGCCTCTTTATTGACCAATATCGCTACCCCTTTGGACCTGGCTTCACTGTTAGTAGCGTGAAATACTCTAGGATAGGATGGGCTTGAGAGTCTGGGGACCTGATGGGTCCTGAAGTGGGTTTCTTGCAAAAATACAAAATGCGACTTACCCTTTTTCAGTTCCCTCATGAGGGAGGTACGCCGCTCAGGAATATTCAAGCCTCTCACGTTATGAGAGATCACCAGCGGGTGACCCCCCAGGGACGAGTAGGCCATGTCTGAAGCTGTGGACAGAGGAGGAGGAGATGTCCGAAGGACCAGATCTGTGAAAGACAACTGCAGAAGGTAAAACAGTGGTACGATTAGCATAACCAGAAAATTTATATTGGCAATACTGCAATTTCTTTTTCTTTTTTTTTTTTTTTTTTTATGTTCTCTTGGGAAGGTACTGGGGAGAAAATCACGGTGAGGGAAAAGAGAAGAGGAAAGGAAATAGAAAAGAGTATGAAGTGGAGAGAAGAAGCGAGTTGAAGTATCTCCGGTGTATCTCTTCCGGAGGCAAAAACGATGCCCCTACAGGGAGAGAGTCACCTAGGTAATAAAGTGCAACCAGTGGCCCAAATGGGACACTAGGGAGCCTTGTGGGGTAGAAGGGAGGCGACGACACAAGATGTCAGCACCACACTTACAACTATACAGTTACAAATGAATTAGATATAACCAAAACTCAACCATTAAGGGACACGCACAGCCCTATATTTAAAGCATATGAGCAATGTGCTGTCTATTAACAATTATACCCGACCTGTCTATGGGCGTTTAAGGCAAACATGCAGCATGGAACAGCAGTATGTGTAACAGTGAAATCTAGTTAAGGCAGAATAGAGGGAGCTACTGAAAAACGTACCCGGTAGTAGTGGAATAGCCCCCCCCTCTATGGCCCTGTCATTCCCTCTCCACATCTCCCCCCCAGCGCTGGCCCCCAGAGCAACAACGGGGGAAAATACTTAACACAAAAGGGTTAAGGTGCCCTATTAGGTAGCCATGGGTTAGACCGACAGTTTACTCCAAGTGCTCCGAGTCTCAACGCTAATAATGCTGATCCCCATCACACGTATTCTACTGACCGGATCCCCGGTCAGGTAGTTTGTGCTGTCAGTTAGAGGAGCAGATGATGGGTGAGTCCCGTACGACTCCATTGCGCAGCAAACCTTCCTGGATATACCTGCTACACAAGCTGCAAAAAAGAGCCACGTCCAGGGCAGTTCAAAGTGTAGAGCAATAGGTTCCCGGTCTTTGAGCAAGATGTAACCCAGTCACAATGTCATCTGAAAGAGCAAACCGCAACCTGTCGGCTGCTGTGAGTGTCAGCATTAACAAAGGGGAAGAGCGGAGAGAAGGCACATATGGAAAAAAAAAAATTTATAAAAATAAAGGAGGCTTGGAGGAGAGGGGCTGAACTTCAGTAGATCCCTGGTAGTCGCTCTAGTTCACATCCAGTACCCTCGGAACTTCCGGGGTACCTGCTTTCGATCCGCCTCCTTTGCCACGTTTAGCTTTTTTCGCCAGCCTTGTGTCTGGCGTGGAAAAAGGTGAGTCCGGGGGACTCCGATCCGGCAATGGGTGTAAGAACTCTGCATACCAGTCCGGTAGATCCACCAAATCCAAGCCCAGAGCTTCACAGAATTCGGGCAGATCTGCAGGGGAGCGTAGTGTGTGCTGCTGCCCATTCGAGGTGACCACCAGTGCAAAGGGAAAACGCCAATTATATCTCAAATCCCTTTCCCTTAGTCTCTCCAGGAGGGGGCGCAGGGCTCTTCTGTTTCGCAAGGTGATGGGGGACAGATCTTGGAATAACAAAATGGTCGCACCATTGTATACAATATGGTCGTTCCTCCTGGCCTTATGCATAATTTCTTCTTTTAGGCCGAAACTTTCCAGGCAGCAGATGATGTCCCTCGGGGGGGCTGTATCAGATCCCCTGGGCCTAAGGGCCCTGTGGGCTCGCACAAAGTTCATCGGCGTGTCTTCCTGCCTTTCCAACAGGCTGTTGAAGATGCTGCTCAGGGTGGTAACGATTTGGTCTGCATCGACGGATTCTGGGATCCCCCTGACCCGTACATTACACCTCCTCCCTCTATTATCGAGGTCCTCGATATGACGGTTCATGTCTATGAAATGTTGTGCATGAACTAACGTGGCTTTCTCCACCCGCTGAATGGCCCAGTCTCTGCGCTTCCCTGATGTCTCCACCACGGCCATCTTTTCATTAAGCACTAGCATGCTCGTTTTAAGGTCTGTGATAGCCGCCGAAAACGTAGCCTTAATGTCCGCAGCTATCATGGACATATCCGCGAATGTTAAGGGTTGATCTGGGGCAGACTTACCCCGCGTTGAGCATTCGGAGGCTGACTGTGAATCGTCACTGTAGTCCTCCTCGTGGCGGGTGGGCGCCATCTTGGGCTTTGCAGCCGTGCCGCGTCCTGTGTTCCTCGGTTTAAAAAGTTCTGCTATATTTTGAGCCGAGTAGGACACCGAGGCACGTCTCGGGCGAGAGTGAGGGGTGATGCAGGTCTTTTTGCCAGGCATCTGAAGGCTGTCGGTCGGGTATTAGGCTGTTAAGGGCTGTGCGTGTAGAGGAGCTCCTTCAGTGTGCAGCCATCCTCGTCGCTCGCTAAGCCACCTACAACCACTTTTATATGTGGTTTAATGGCATTGAGGAATCAAACGTCGTCCTGTTCCATGCCGCTAAGACATTCCATTGGAGGAGTCTGTAATGAAACTGGACAAAGGAGACAGCCTTGAAGGTTTTCATCTGTCCAAGAACTGTCATGCAAAAGTAAATTGAGGTTTTTGTCTTGAACAAGTCCACCTGAATCTTTAGGGCAAGGCATTGGCAAAAAGAAAAAAACAAAGCCTTGCCTCGCAGGAAGGGGTTATGCCCAGGAGGGGGTTTCCTGTTTTTTGCCAGTGTCCAAGCACGGGAAGATGGAAACTTAACCATATCCTCATCGATATGAAGATGCTTGATCCCATGATGTATTCCAAGATCAGGTTTTTGATTTTTTCCTATATAAATGCAATTTTTATAGGCAGAGGAGCAATTTGTGGGAGAGTAATGGAAATGTGTCAAATATCAGTTCCAGAGGAACCTAAAGAAAGTTTGTCACAGAATGGTGTCAAAGATACGATACAATAACTGCACATGTACACAACAAACAATTTGCTGCAACTAGGAAAAGGTCTTATTTACCTCAACGTATCACCGATATGGCGGTATTTCTTTATGAATAACACCATTCATAAGTGTCGCAAATAAGAACCACTTAACATTATCTTTCAAGAATTTTGTCCAAAGCTTCAAGCTATAAATACTGCCAGAAATGTGTTGCAAAGGCCTTGTTGAATAACCCCTTAAAGTCATGTTGCCCTGAGTGAGCCTTCCCCCAAATCTCTGCTAAAACTAGCCATTGTGTATAATAACATAGCGCTTTAACATACTAAATGACATAGTTACATAGTTACATAGTTAGTCAGGTCGAAAAAAGACACAAGTCCATCCAGTTCAACCACAAAAAATAAAAAACAAAATAAAAAACACAGTACAATCCTATACACCCAACTCCATACCCACAGTTGATCCCACATGACATCCAGGTAAGGCGTAACCTTACTTTTAAAGTTAACTTTTTCACAGACTATGAACAATAACGTATAGCGGTAAAAGCACTTTCAAACAAGCCCTAATTTACATCTGTAGCTAAGAGCATTGTGGAATGATTCATCTTTATATTAACGGCAGCAGTGGCATCACAACTCTATTCCCATCCATTTTCTATATTAGTAGAGTCTTGACAGCAGTGGCGGCTGTTCCATAAGGGGTGCAGGGGCACCGCCACCACCCCCCCAAAGTTTTGACCATTAGGAAAGCAATTCCTAGAACGATTTATTTTTAAATAAATGATATGACCAAAAAAATGTTAACATCTTATAATTAAAAAAAAAAAGTAGTCATATTATAATAAAAAAAAGAAAATTGTTCCACTCTGCGAGGCGCTGAATTAATAGCTGCCTTTTATCTTCGTCAATTTTTAACAACCACGTGATTAGTGTCTGAGGCTCTAATTGGCTTGTTTGACATAGTCCTTAGGGCGCAAAGCACTGCGTCTGAAGCCTCCCACTTTTGCTTTTAGCAAATCAAAATTTGCCATTGCATCACTTCTCTGGTTTTCAGCAGCCAATCAGGAGGCTGAAGATTTGGAACACAGGAGCCGCCAGGTATTGGGGGGACCCATGACGGCCCAGACTGGGGACTTAAAGGCGTTTGTTTGCGCCCCCCCAAAATAATTTTCACCAGCTGCCACTGCTTGGCAGCCTCTAATATAAACAAACACAAGGTGCTTGTAAGCTGTGAGAAACCGGTAAATTTGACTTTGGAGGTTTTTTTTTTATCTTTGAGGATGAATTACTTCACTGTACATGCAGCTAGAGAGTAGGTTTGTTTTAACCACTTACCCCCCGGACCATATTGCTGGTCAAAGACCAGAGCACTTTTTGCGATTCGGGACTGCGTCGCTTTAACTGACAATTGCGCGGTCGTGCGACGTGGCTCCCAAACAAAATTGGCGTCCTTTATTCCCCACAAATAGAGCTTTCTTTTGGTGGTATTTGATCACCTCTGCGGTTTTTATTTTTTGCGCTATAAACAAAAATAGAGCGACAATTTTGAAAAAAATGAATATTTTTACTTTTTGCTATAATAAATATCCCCCAAAAATATATAAAAAAAAAGTTTTTTTCCTCAGTTTAGGCCGATACGTATTCTTCTACGTATTTTTCGTAAAAAAAAATCGCAATAAGCGTTTATTGATTGGTTTGCGCAAATGTTATAGCGTTTACAAAATAGGGGGTATTTTTATGTCATTTTTATTAATATATTTTTTTTACTAGTTATGGCGGCGATCAGTGATTTTTTTTTCGGTACTGCGACATTATGGCGGACACTTTGGACACTTTTGACACATTTTTGGGACCAGTGGCATTTTTATAGCGATCAGTGCTATAAAAATGCATTGGATTACTATAAAAATGCCACTGGCAGTGAAGGGGTTAACACTATGGGGCGGGGAAGGGGTTAAGTATGTTCCCTGGGTGTGTTCTTACTGTGGGGGGGGGTGGCCTCACTAGGGGAAACACTGATCCTCTGTTCATACATTGTATGAACAGAAGATCAGCATTTCCCCTGCTGACAGGACCGAGAGCTGTGTGTTTACACACACAGCTCCCGGTCCCCGCTCTGTAACGAGCATTCGCGGGTGCCCGGCGGGGATCGCGCCTGCCGGGCACACGCACGGGAGTTGGGGGCAAGCGGGGGGGGCGCGCGCCTCCGTCGGCGCGCACACGCGCCCCTAGTGGCCGCTCTAAGAGCCGACATAGTATGACGTGCTCTCGCCCAGGAGAGCCGACCTGCCGCCGTAGAATGACGGCGGCTGGTCGGCAAGTAGTTAATAGGGTTGTTAAGGTAAATTTTTTTTACCTCAGTGCAGTCCTCCTTTACTTACCTCATCCTTCAATTTTGCTTTTAAATGTGTGTATATATATATATATATATATATATATATATATATATATATATATATATATATATATATATATATATATAATTTCCCTCAGTTTAGGCCGATACGTATTCTTCTACATATTTTTCGTAAAAAAAAAAATAGCAATAAGCGTTTATTGATTGGTGTGCGCAAAAGTTATAGCGTTTACAAAATAGGGGATAGTTTTATGGCATTTTTATTAATTATTTTTTATCGGTACTGCGACATTATGGCGGACACTTTTGACACATTTTTGGGACCATTGGCATTTTTATAGTGATCAGTGCTATAAAAATGCATTGATTACTATAAAAGACACTGGCAGGGAAGGGGTTAACACTAGGGGGCAAGGAAGGGGTTAATTATGTTCCCTGGGTGTGTTCTAATTGAAGGGGGGCTGGGACTGACATGGGGAAATGACAGATCGCCGTTCATACATTGTATGAACAGACGATAGGTAATTTATCCCCCTGACAGGACCGGGAGCTGTGTGTTTACACACACAACTCCCGGTTCTCGCTCTGTAACGAGCGATCGCGGGTGCCCGGCGGTGATCGCGCCCGCCGGGCACACGTGTCAGGGGCTATCGCGCGCCCTTATTGGCTGAACGACGAGATGACGTAGATCTACGTGATCTCTCCCAGCAGAGCCGACCTGCCGCCGTATAACTGCGGCGGCTGGTCGGCAAGCAGTTAATCATGCCACCAATCAAAAAAAGCTTGATATGTAATGTATAGGATTATTAGATTGTAAGCTCTTCTGAGCAGGGCCCTCTAAATTCTCTTGTATTTTATTCTATTGCAACTGTATTGTCTCCTTTTATATTGTAAAGTGCTGCGTAAACTCTTGGCACTATATAAATCCTGTATAATAATATAATAGGAGGCAGCACATTTCTACCCCCATTGTACATCTTTTTTCAGCTGTCAGAAAAATCCTAATATCCTTCTTTGAAGCAAGTGATAAGCATGCTGTTTGCTATACATCTAAAGATCTCTGCATCCTTCCACTTATCACATCCAGATCTGAAGTCCTATGCATGGCAGAGTGCTTCTTTAATCCCCTCCTCAAAACCCACCAGAGAAATGGCCGCCGGCGGCTTATGAACACAACAGATGTATTTATAAATAAACCTGAAAAGTTTTTGGCTTTCAGTATAGCTTTTTTTCCCGTTGTATCTAGCTTCTTTTTATTTCTAACATTTAAGACAACATTAAGCGTCGTTAATTTTTATTTTTTTATTTTTTTTGTCCTAGACTTTTCTTGCGGCAGCATTTCATATTTAAAACCAAGAATGCTGGAACGCCATCTGGGACTGTTCAGCACACATAAGCAAAGTGTTTACAAGAAATTAGCTTACCACAAGCATTTCATTTGGAAATATCAAAGATTTATTAGTTTTCTGTTTTTAATTCTTGACCTTTCCTTCCCATCTGGTTTTAACAAAAGCAACTTTTTGTTGGTGGGAAATGGGGGGAGGGCTGGTAAAAAAAAAACGACTTGACACACTTCCCCCTTTTTTTCTTTGTTTTTGTTTTTAATTTTTAATTGAGAATATTTTTTGTTGTGGTGTTGTCAGTATCTGCATTGCGAAAGCAGTAGTCATACTAATCTCATTTTGCATGCTGTTCTTGCGTGATGTTCACATGCTTCGCAGCTGTGCGTCTTGCAATGAGCTGTGTTTGCTTCTCGGGGTCGGGGTATTGGCTTTGCTCATTAGTTGTGGTCATGCTGATTTATAGCATTATTTTGAAATTGTGGTAGTGTTTGGAAGTGCGTCCAGGCCAAATCTAACCGGCCAATCAGTTGCTTGTAGCCTGTGTTTAGAACATCTCTGTTTTGGAATGTGTAGCTCTTTATTATTTTTTTAAGCTTGTTGTTTGTTAAAAGTTCTGCTATATCTCGCATGTCAAGAGAAATGTAATGACTATAGCTGACTGTTCTTAACCTTATCAATCTGGAGGCTTGTTGTAGGGTTAAAGGGGTTGTATAGGTAATTTTATTTTTTTAATAAAAAAAAAAAAAAAATGATACTTGCCTGCACAAATCAGACCCAATCTTCCTCTTCTGGGGTGCCCCACTGGCGCTCCTGGCTCCTCCCATTCATTGGGTGCCCCCAAGGGCTTGCTCCCGAGCCCCACTGCTACATCCATTGACATGGACAGCAGGACTTGGCTCCGCGTGTCACTGGATGTGATTGACTGCAGTGGGAGCTAATGGCTCCTGCTGCAATCAACTTGTCCAGTGAGGTGAGAGACAGCATCTGGAGCCGCTGGGCTCATGCTCATCACTGGATCGGACTCGGATAAGAAAAAGGGGGGGTCTGGGGGTAGCTGCAGCAAAGAAGGTTTTTTACTTTTAATGCATAGAAAAACCTTGTGACTTTACAATCACTTTAAAGTAGAAAAACCCTGCAGCATGCCTGTAGTTTGAACACAATTGGTCTTGTTTTTATTAAACGTTTTATAACAAACATGTTATACTTTCCTGCTCTATGCAGTGGTTTTGCACAGGGTAGCCCTGATCCTCATCCTCCAGTCCCATGCCAGCGCTCTTGGCCCCTCCCTCCTGCCAATGGCTCCCCATGCTGACAAAAGCCAAGCAAGAGTGCGAGTTCACAGAGAGGCAAGGCTCTCCTGGACATGGCTAGATCGAGATGGGGCTCAGGTAAGTATTAGGGAGGCTGCTGCACACAAGTTTTTTTTACCTTCATACATAGAATGCATGAAGATAAAGAGCCTTGTGCCTTTACAATCACTTTAACCACTTGCTTACTGGGCACATATACCCCCCCCTCCTGCCCAGGTGATATTTCAGCTTCCGGCACTGCGTCGCTTTAACTGACAATTGCGCAGTCGTGCAACGTGGCTCCCAAACAAAATTGATGTCCTTTTTTCCCCACAAGTAGAGCTTTCTTTTGGTGGCATTTGATCACCTCTGCGGTTTTTATTTTTTGCGCTATAAACAAAAAAAGAGCGACAATTTTGAAAAAAAAATCAATATTTTTTACTTGTTGCTATAATAAATAGCCCAATTTTGAAAAAAAAAAAAAAAAAAAAAATTTTTTCCCCCAGGCTAGGCCGATACGTATTTTTCTACATATTTTTGTTAAAAAAAAAAAAAAAAAATCGCAATAAGCGACTGGTTTGCGCAAAAGTTATAGCGCCTACATAATAGGGGACAGAATTATTATTAGTTTTTATTATTTATTTTTTTACTAGTAATGGCGGCGATCTGCGATTTTTTTATTTTTTTTATTGGGACTGTGACATTATGGCGGACACATCTGACACTTATGACACATTTTTGGCACCATTCACATTTATACTGCGATCGGTGCTATACATATGCACTAATTACTGTATAAATGTGACTGGCAGGGAAGGGGTTAACACTAGGGGGTGAGGGAGGGGTTAAATGTGTACCCTGCATAGTATTTCGAACTGTGGGGGAAGGGGACTGACTGGGGGAGGTGACCGGTCTGTGTCCCTATGTACAAGGGACACAGATCGGTTTACACACACAGATCCATGTCCTTGTCTGTGTAACCGCCGATCGCGGGTGCCTCGCGGGCATTGCGGCCGCCAGGCACGCACATCGCCCCCCAGTGGCTGGAGGCCATATATAGACGGCCTCCCGGCAATTGGGATCCACACTGCGGCCGTACAAAGTCGTACGGCCGGCAGCAAGTGGTTAAAGTGTCTCAAAAACATACTTTATTTTTATTTATTTTTTAATCTTTAATCAAGTTAATGTAAAGAATTTACCATTTCCAGATTACTGCTCGATTTCCTGTGTTGGGCCGACAATGAGAATCAGCTGCTATTAAAATGGCTGATCTCCTTGGCATTTGTGGGGTTGTGGTCCCCAAAGATGTGCAAAAAAAAAAAAAAGAATGAAGCCAACTTCCAAAGGATCCACTGGAAAAATAGAGGAGAGGCAGAAGAGCCCTTATATTTGTAGAATGTGGATGGTATCACTAGGAAGTATATAAGGTGAAGAGTGGGAAAGAAAGCCAACAACTTACATTTGTCGAAATTGCGAATGAAGTTATATGGTGGATGCAACCTTTCAAGTATGCTTGTGGAGAATATCTCTGTCTCCACACAGGACATAGGGTAGGTTGATCTCAATGCCTTGGGGAACCTGGTCTTGGGTCCTCATGGGGGACATCAGGAGGGTTATCGGCTGGTTTATAAAGGTGGAAAAGTCCCATTGACATGACTATATAAATGGAAACGGACTGTCATGGCAGGATCACCATGTATTATTTTACTGACCACTGTAGATTTAAAGATATTGAGAGTTAAATGATATATATATATTTTTTTATCTATCCGTTCCTTTTCACTTGACTTTCAGGGTTTACTTTCTTGGTGCACTATAAAAAGGGTAAAATATTCTGTCAGTTTTGTAATATATTTTTATACAACACAAGTAGGAACAACAAGTAACACCCATTTTGTTAGAAGAGGAAGTGAAACTCTTTTGTTGGAACAGAGCAGGGAACTATGGTAAGAATATTTTGCTGCTTAAGTCCCCAAGAGAGGTAAAGCAAGCAGGTGATTTAGCCCACCAGACTTCACCTGAAACCTTAAAGAGGAACTAAACTCTGGAAACTTCACCCAAAAAAGTCAGAGGGCAAAGGACTAGTCACTAGTATTGCCTATGGTCTCCCTATAACTTGCTCTACACCGTGTCTCTGTATATAAATGGTCATCTTGGTAAAGGCCTGGCTTTGCATACTCATGTCAGAGCAGCACAGTTGTGACATCACCAAATCTCACTCCAAATCCTTCCCACACATTGATTGGGCATACTCCCATTGAATCATGGGAAATGTAGTACCTGTTTGATCTGATCCTCACCACAGCAACTAGGACAGGGGTAGGCAACCTCAGCACTCCAGCTGTGGTGAAACTACAAATCCTGTCATGCCTCTTCCTCTAGGAGTCATGCCTGTGATTGTTAAGGTCTTGCAATGCCTCATGGGACTTGTAGTTTCAAAAAAGCTGGAGTGGCGAGGTTTCCTATCCCTGAACAAGGAACTTTTTCACAGGGACCTGATGGCAACACAAAGAATAAAGTCACAAAATGATTTAAAAATATGAAATTAATTGTAAACATTTTAAAAAATGCAAGAAGAAAGGGAGCTAGGATTCCAAAGTAGGCAGAATTTCAGAGTTCAGCTTTTTTTTAACAGAAAGGGTTTTAATTAACAATTCAGCATTACAACTTAGTCAGCTACAGACATACATAGCGTCACAATAAGTATCACTCACATTGTCAATCCTCAGTCTAAGATAATCGTATTACACTTAGCAGTCAATCCTGCAGGGGAGCGAACCCGTTCCTAACCACTCAAAGAGGCTGGTTGTCCAGGACCCCCCAAGCCTTAGATTACCCCTCACACTGCAGTGTTGTGGAGAAGGGAGGGTCCCCCACTACTTGGGAGCATGACAGTTGTCATTTGCGACATGTCTCCCATCCCGACACTCTCTCATCCTCAGGCATCTATCCACGCTGACCGCACCTTGTCGAATTTCCCTGGGCACTGCCTGCTCTCATACGTCAGTTTGTACAAAGGTAACACAGATTTAACCGTGTTCCAGGATTTTAGGGGTGGGTGGGCTGGCCGATTTCCAGTTCAGTATTATCTCCCTTCTAGCATAAAACAGAGGGAAGGAAATGCACAGTTTGGTGTATCTGTCCCCCTCAACCCCCCCAAGTAGCTCAGCAAGAGCACCATAGGTTCCTCTGGTATCCATGTCCAACTCAAGTCACTCAACATCTCCGCCACCCCCTCTCAGTACGTCCTGAGCTTGGGACTGGACCAGATCATATGCCAAAAGGTCCCTGCATCATTTCGACATCTGGGACTAGTAGTATCAAGTTGTGGGTATATGCTGGCCATTCTCTGGGGAGTATAGTACGCCCTGTGAAGAAATTTAAGTTGGATGAATCTGTCCTTGGCCGCTATCATGGTCGGGATAAATGTAGAAATAGTCTTCCCATTCCTCCTCCCAGTACTAGGATATCATCTCTCCATTTACCAAGAGATCGAGTAGGTCTAGTGTCGTGGGCTACCGTCAGGTATAGGTACAGGGTAGAAAGGGGTTTTCCCATGGCGACGGAGGTTAACAGACGCTCGATTGAGTCAGACTCTAGAGTCAGCACTCTTGTAAATTGAGCCCCCATAGCGTGTCTCAATTGCCAGTATTTAAATCCAAGGGAGCCAGGTAATGAGTGTAGGCATTTTAGTTCAGGGAAAGGCATGAGCCTCCCCTCCAGTATGATATGCTTCAAAGTGGTGACCCCCTGCTGGCCCACACAAATGGGGTCTGGGATACTATAAAGGTGAGGCAGTCTGGGGTTCCCCCAGAGCGGAGTGTGTGGGGATAGGCAGTTTGGTTTATTATATATCACTCTGGCATCCTGCCAGACCCTGATTGTGGTCACCATGGGGGCCGTCAGGGAGTAGGGAGCCCAGAGTTCAGCTTTAGAGTGGTTCTAAAGGCAGAAGGTTTTTTACCTTAAAGCAGTAGTAAACCGCTGTGTTTTTTTTCTGGGAACCTCCAAGGTAAAGTAATAATGTGCTCGTATGCATGTGAAACTTACCTTAGAACGAAACCTTCCAGCAGCTGTCACGGCTGACAAGGTATCTATCCCCATCTTTGTTGTGGGTTTGTGGACTCGGGCTATGTGAGTGGCATGATAATGTCACTCCCGATCCGCGCGTGAGCCGCCATTTACAGCACAGGACTCTGAAGGAACAGGCCATTCTTTCTGAACCCATGAGTCGGTGACGTAACCGGCTGCATGTACAGTAAGTATTTCCTAAATGGTGCATGTTTAGGAGATATTTACAGTACCTATAGTAAGCCTTATTATAGGCTTAACTATAGCTACAAATTATGCATGGGAGTTTAAAGCAATAGTAAACTCAATTCAACTATTCCACTAGAAGCATAATACTAGAATTACATGCAGTTTCAAACACATGATAATAATCCAGAGTGTCCGGTAATTGTTCTTACAATTTCTGTGGTTTATAATTATTGTAGCCCGTAATGCCTAAAGCCACCGGCATCTTTGCGGAGTCCTCTGGCTCCCTTCCCCACCCAAACTTCGGTACGTTAATGCAGTAATCTCATTTGCAGTGAAGTTAAGCTAAGGAACTGGTTAATGGTCCGCAATCTTGCAGGATTACAATGTATTGCCATGGAGTAATGCTGCCAGACATGGCACGTAGATCTATTGATTGGCGGCACCCTCAGTGTGCCGTCAATTGGGAAAACAATGCGTATGTACGAGTGACATATTTGAAACACAGAACAGGCAATATCCCCTAAACAGCGCAACTAAAAAAATAAGTCCTATTATACTGTTTTACATTACGCTGACTTGTCCTAGGGAGTTTGCTACCACTTTAATGCATTCTATGCATTAAGATAAAAAAACTTCCATGTGCAGCAGCCCCCCTCGGCCCCCTTAATACTTACCTTAGCCCGATATTCCTCCAGCTATGTTGCACAAGTGCCTCAGATGTCTGGGTACTCTCCCTTCTCATTGGTTGAGACTGTAGTCGACGCCATTGGCTATCACTGCTGTCAATCAAAGTCAGTCCGAGCCAATGAGGAGAGAGAGGGGACAGGGCCAAGCTGCGGACATTGGAGTGAGCCATGCTCGGATTGCCCCCGTAGCAAGCTGCTTGCTGTGGGAGCACTAGGCAGAAAAGGGGGCAGGAGCGCCAGCAAGGGACCTGAGGAGAGGAGAATCTGGGCTGCTCTGTGTAAAACCACTACACAGAGCAGGAGAGTATTACATGTTTGTTATTTTTAAACAAAAAATGCCAAGACCTTATCACTTTAACTGGAGCTCGGTAATTCATATTGTTGCAAAATATTGTGTTAGAAGTGTATTTAGGCAGACTATTTGAGCTACTGAGAGGTCTATTCTTTTATGGATTTTGGTGTCTCTCTAAACGGGTCAAAAGAACATTTTGCTTGTTCTCAGCTTCAATATAATCATTTTATGACACCCATAACTAGAAGTGTTTCATTGTTTACAAAGAAATTAAGCAATATAAGGAATTTTCCTAAAGATGGTGGTATTTTATTAATTTGTTTTTTATTTTCAGTTTTACAGGTTTGCCCATCATTTTAAATGTCTTTCCACTACTTTGTTTTACCACAGAATTATGTTGCCCTGTTTCACATGATTTTGATTTAGTAGAAAACCAGCTGAAAAAAAAATGATAAAAATATGTTTTAGATTCTCCATGTGCTTAAAGTAGAATTAAAGGCAAAACTTTAAATTTTTATTTTGGATAAAGAAAGGGGTTATACCCCGCCCCTTTTTTTTGCTATCCCATTGGAGAGATTTCCCTTCACTTCCTGTCCCAAACACAAAACGGGAAGTGAGGAAAAACTCTCCAAGCTAAGGTAAGCCTTGATTTGCACCAGGGTCACCGAAAATAGTGTCCCCTTTGGAACATTTCCCTGCTATTCTTGTTTTCGAAAAAAACAACCCACATTTTAGAATTTTGTTCCACTTTCGGTTAGAACAGTGAACAGGACAAATAGAGGGCGGATCTCCCTAAGGGGGACACAGACAACAAGCAAAAAAAATACACCTAACATGTTGTTATCCCTCTCCACTCTCCATAAAATAAAATAACAAAGTTTGCCTTAAGTTATACTTTAATCCTCCATCAGGATTTTCCTAATTAAACAGCTTCCACGCACCCTAACCCCTGGTTCACACCAGTGCTGCTTTGAAATCGTGCTACTTAATTTTAAAGCCTCAGATCAGTGCGATTTGCACCTCCGATTTCATTGTGGCTTGCTGAAGTCTATGCAAGTCGCAAGGAAATCCCCAAAAAGTAGTGCAGGAATCTTATTTAACCCCTTCACACCTATAGGGGACAACAAATCGAAATGCCTAAGCTCAATTTTGCAATTTTGATCTGGGTCCCGATCATTGGTATGGGGCTCTCAATGAGACTCTGGTCTCTGTGCTGGGAGCTTGCCATGCTTAACTGGAACATGAATAGAAATGTTATCTTCCAGTTGTGTTTGGTGAATGCCAAGAGGATATTCCCTTAACAATGGAGAGATACACTCTCTCTCTCTCTCTCTCTCTCTCTCTCTCTCTCATTTCCCAATTCTCCTCCAGAACAAGACATGAAGGGAAATCTCCCCTGTGGTACAAACACACACAAATTAATAAAGGCAAAGGCCCCATACACACGAGAGGATCGATCCACTGGAATTGATCCGCGGACCGGCTCCAGCGGATAGATCCCCTGGTGTGTACGATCCAGCGGATCTGTTCCCGTGGATTTTTGTCCCCGGGGATGGATTTCCAGCGGATAAAAATTTCTTGACATGCTAAGAAATCTATCCGCTGGAATCCATTCCAACGGATTGATCCGCTGGTCTGTACAGACTCACCGGATCAATCCGTCCGAATCCATCCCCCGCATGCATCGTAATGATTCGACGCATGCGTGGAATTCCTTATATGACATCATCGCGGTGACGGCGCGACACATCACCGCGGACGGAATTCCGCAGGGATTTTGATCTCATGGTTAGTACAACCATGAGATCAAAATCCGCCAGAGGATTTATCCGCGGAAACGGTCCCCCGGACCGTTTCCGCGGATAAATCCTCTCGTGTGTACTAGGCATTACTGTATATCAGGAGATCTTGAAGTGTATTAATGGCTAAGACTCTGCTTTAGTTTTAGATGGTAAAGGGAAGGGTTAAAACTAGGGTTGTCCCGATATTACTTTTTTAGGAACGAGTACAAGTACCGATACTTTTTTTCATGTACTCGCCGATACCGATTACGATACTTTTTTTAAAAATGTGTCCATGTGTCCCGAAATGCAGCCGTGTCTCCCCAAATTCAGCTTTGTGTAGGTCTCCAGCCAGGTCCCCCCCCCCCCCCCCTGCAGTCTAGTTGATCAGCGCTCGGGGGTGAACATAACAGCTTCCATTTGAATAGCTGTGTGTTCCCCGCCGCTCTACGTCATATATAGCCCCTCCCCCTTGTCCGGGCACTTTGATAGAGAGATCAACTGTCTATCAAAGTGCCCGGATAAGGGGGATGGGCTATATATGACGTAGCGCGGCGGGGAACACACAGCTATTCAAATGAAAGCCGTTATGTTCCCCGAGCGCTGATTAACTAGACGATGGCGGCAGCAACAGCAGCTCTTCTCTCCTTCGGTGGCATGTTTTACATACCCAAGTACTGCTCGGCTCTCTGCCTCCTCTCCGCCCCCTCTCAGTCTCCTCTCCGACCGCTCTCCGCCCCCTCTGTTTCCTCTGCGACCGCTCTTCGCCCGCTCTCAGAGGGTAAAAAAAAAAGTATCGGTAAAGAATCGGGAGCATTCGCGTGAGTACAAGTACTCACGCAAATGCTCAGTATCTTTAGCCCAGGTAAGACGCTTCTGACGACGTTTGTTGGTCAGGAGGCTTGACAAGAGGAATACGACATTTGAAGCCCATGTCCAGGATCCGTCTGTGTGTGGTGGCTCTTGATGCACTGACTCCAGCCTCAGTCCACTCCTTCTGAAAGTCCACAACACTTTTGAATGGCCTTTTCCTGACAATCCTCTCCAGGCTGCGGTCATCCCTGCTGCTTGTGCACCTTTTTTCTTCTACACATTTCCCTTCCACATAACTTTCTATTAATGTTCTTTGATACAGCACTTTGGGAACATCCAACTTTTGCAATTACCTTTTTGAAGCTTTCTCTTCTTATGGAGGGTGGGTGTCAATGATGGTTTTCTGCACAACTGTCAGGTCAGCAGTCTTTCCCATGATTGTGATTCCTACTGAACCAGACTGAGAGACTATTTAAATGCTCAGGAACTTTTTGCAGTTATGGCTTAATTAGCTGATTAGAGTGGGACACTTTGAGCCTAGAATATTGCACCTTTTCAAAATATTATATATACACAGTGCCTTGTGAAAGTATTTGGCCCCCTTGAACTTATGTTTGAAGCCTGAAATGTGGCAAAAGGTCACAAAGTTCAAGGGGGCCGAATACTTTCGCAAGGCACTCTGTGTGTGTGTGTGTATATATATATATAATGTGTGTGTGTGTGTGTGTGTGTGTGTGTGTGTGTGTGTGTGTATATATATATATATACATTTTCTGAGATTGTGGATTTGGGTTTTTTATAAGCTGTAAGCCATTATCATCACAATTATGACAAATAACGGCTTGAACTATCTTGCTTTGCATGTAAGGCCGCACACACGGTCGTTCCAAGCCGATGAGAATGGTCCGACGGGCCATTTCCATCGGTTCACCGCTGAAGTGGCCTGATGTGCGTACACACCATCATTCCAAAAACCGATCGGGTCAGAACGCAGTGACGTCAAACACACAACGTGCTGAATAAAACGAAGTTCAATGCTTCCAAGCATGCGTTGACTTCATTCTGAGCATGCGCGGGTTTTGAACCGATGCTTTCTGTACTAACCATCGGTTTGGACCGATCGGGCAGCGGGCCATCGGTTTCGATTTTAAAGCATGTTTTAAAATTTTGGCCCGAAGGACAACAGACCGATGGGCTTATACACACCATCGGTTTGGACCGATGAAACTGAACCTCGGTCCATTCTCATCGGTTTTGTCCGAACGTGTGTACGCGGCCTAAGGAGTCTATCTCATATAATCGTTTCACCTTTTAAGTTACATTAGTGAAATTTACTTTTACACAATATTCAAATTTTTTGAGTTTCACCTGTATATGGAGGTACAGCCTGAAAGCTGCAGGGCTTGACTGCAGAAGCCTGACATTGCATCCCTGATCCACTAATAGGGTTGCAGTGCTTTCCAGGCTCCTGTAGGAAAGAATGTTGAATGCAAATTTTGTTTCTGCAAAAATATGTGCATTTATTAAAGTTTAACTTATCATTTAACAATAAAAGAGCTAGACTTTTTATATGGCCAAATTTGTGACCAGTCTTCCACTTCCAAATGTTGCCCCCAGCTCCCATTTGGATACGTAGTTATTAGTGGTTTTCCTATAAACACGTATAATTAAATCTTGATGATTTTCTTTCAGCTGTTCTTTTCCATCTATTACTATGTAAAGTAAAACCAAGTTAATGACATCTTTTGAAGTCATGCTGGTACCTAATAGGACTGGTGATGATAAAGATTTTGACAGGCCTGTAAAATGGGTACAGAAACATATTAGGGGTCTGTATATGTAAAAAGATCCTCTGATTTAGATATACTTTAGCTTAGTCTTTAATGTGTAATTCTACCTTCTGAGAAAAACACATGCTTAGAATTGATATTGGAACCGTACTAGATTTCTAAATACATTTTTTTCGGCTGTTTTTTTTTTTCTGCACTAAATAATAATTCAAGCTGGCTGATAACGGCTTTAAAAAAATAAGTATTCATTGCATTGGAATCTGATTACGAAAACTCCCTGGAGTCTCAGTAAACGCGTCTTTACCCCTATTTCCTGTGCTAGGTAAATTGTTGAGAGAAACTGACATATTGCTGATTTGCTACAGTGATTGACAAGCCTTGCACTAAACTTATCCTCCCTGCAGAATCTAGTATTCTGAAAAATATCACTAGTTTGTAAAAAAAATAAAAGCAGGTATTAATCTGCTAAATATGCTAAAATCCTGCAGCTGGGATTTTACATCACAGAAAACTGTTCAAAACAATAATCCAGAGCAAAATTACCCAAAATTAGAAGAAACATTTATACAGCTTTTAGAAACATACTCTTCCGAAAATGCAAATATTTGCACAGAGAGAAGCTGTAAGATTACTTAATGCTCACATAAATCTCACATAAAAGAGAGCAGTTCCTGCAGACCACTGGAAATAAAGACAGTCTTTGGCCTGGCACAGCTCTGTGAGGTAATATACTTTGCAATGTTTTAAATACAAAGGCTGAAATCCGGGATAAAATAAAGGAATTTTCCCAGGAGGCACAGCTCGATAGCAGACTTTAATGGTATATTTCTGTGTGAAGTAATGCCTTCATTCAGCCTTTATTTTAAGAAAAATATTTATGTTAAAATGGAAGCTTAAGCATGTGTGCTATTCTCAGGCGATGGCAGCTTTTCACACCGAGGCGCCTCAAAATCCAGGCTAATATCCGTGAAGGTTTGCATAAAAACGAATAGAACACTTGTGTGCCTGCTGGGTCTTCTGGATTCACTGGCCTATACGAGAGCAACCAGAACCATACTGGGCCTTCTCTTGTTCTAAGCAAGTAAGGCCATCGTACTGAAATGGAAATCACCCTTAGCACCATCTCTAGACTTCTGGTGGTAACCCCGCCATATAAAACCATGTATCTTCAACCACTTTTACCTACAGGTAAGCCTAGATTAAGGCTTACCTGTAGGTGCTCGAAATATCTCCTAAACCTCCACGGTTTAGGAGATATTTACACTAATGATGGGCGCCGATGTTTAAGGCGCATGCGCCATAGACAACGGCGCAGGCGCACTTTAGAAACGGCGATCGTGCGGTTTCTAAAGGAGGTCATGCTGTTACTGGCGGCTCCCGCATGCATCCGTGGGAGTGGCGCCATTGCGGCTCTGGCCAATCACAGTGCTGGAGCTGCGATACCCACATGTAACACCCGGGAGAGATGTCGGCTACCAGAGTGGTGTGCGAGGACGGCTGTGGGGGCTTCGATCTGAGGTGAGTATAACATAATGAGCTAGTATGCTATGCATAATAGTTCATTTTGCCTTTGTCTTGCAGGTGTTTTTTTTTCTTTTTTTTTTGAAAAGTGGGTTTACAACCACTTTTAGAGAGATTGTAAAGGCAGAAGGTTTTTTATCTTAATGCATTCTATGCATTAAGATAAAAAAAAAAAACTTCTCTGTGTAGCAGCCTCCACAGCACCCCCCTAATTTGTTACCTGAGCCCCATCTCTCTCCAGCGATGTCCGCCATCCGGGACTTTCCTACTGATTGGCCCGAGACACAGCAGCGGCTCCATTGGCTCCTGCAGCTTTCAATCAAAGTCAGTTAGCCATTTAGAAGAGAGAGGGGGTCGGGGCTCCGTGTCTGAATGGACACACGGAACTGTTACTCGGCTCGGGTGCCCCCATAGCAGGCTGTTTGCTGAGGGGCCAGGAGCAGCGAAGAGGGACCCGAGAAGAGGAGGATCGAGGCTGCTCTGTGCAAAACCAAATGCACAGAGGAGGTAAGTATAACAGGTTTGCTATTTAAAAAAAAAAAACAAGACTTTACAATAGTTTTAATTAGAGGTTAACCCATATATCGGCCGATATTTGGCCGTTTTTGTGAAATCGGCATCGGCCGATTCGCGGCTACAATATCCAGGCCGCGAGGTCCCTTGCCTTCCAGTCATGTACTGACCAGTCACCAGTGCCCCCGTCCCCGCATTCATCATGAATCCTCCATCCGCATTGGCCTCTGCTTCTCACCGCAGGTCCTGGAAGTCTACGTACGTCGGCAAATAGGGGCGTGACGTCACGTTCCTTCCTCCGCCCCTTGCAGCTCGCGGTCCACTCCTTGCTCAAATTGCGAGTAGCGGGCCACGCCTGTCTCCCCACGTCACTTGCGTGCCCCGCCCCCTGCTGCTCCTGGTTCCCGGGTCTTCTACTGGCTCTCCGTTGCAAGTAGAGGCGTGACGCCCAGTGCGCGCCCCGCCCCCTGCTACTCCTTCCCGGCTTCTTATTTTGCAGCCTCCCCTGCATTCTAGCTAGGTATGTGGCATATGCGTTCATTGACGTTGATCACTATGGGCATATATTGTCAACACTAACTAACACTGCTGGGCAAGGTCACGCTGATGGGCACTTTTTTATGTTAAGGGGCACTCTGATGGGCGCATTTTATTTTAAGGGGCACGCTGATGGGTATATTTTTAATGTGCGCACTGATGAGCATATTTTTTTTAAGAGGCACACTGATGGACACATTTTGTTGTGCCCATCAGATTGCCCCTTAACATAAAATATGCCCATCAGCGTGACCCTTATTTTATGTTAAGGGGCACAATGCATCCCCACCCATGCCCAGCACCACCCACTCCTCTCGACAACGCATCTCCTCCCACCCCTCTCCACAACGCATCCCCACCCACGCCCAGCACCATCCACCCCTCTCCACAACACATGGCTGTGGAGGAGGCGGGTACAGAGAGAAGTGGCTGTGGAGGAGGCGGGTACAGAGAGGAGGCTGTGGAGGAGGGGGTACAAAGAGGTAGCTTTACAGCCACCTCTGTACCCCCCTCATCCACAACCACCTCTCTGTACCCCCCTCATCCACAACCACCTCTCTGTACCCCCCTCCTCCACAACCACCTATCTGTACCCCCCTCCTCCACAACCACCTATCTGTACCCCCCTCCTCCACAACCACCTATCTGTACCCCCCTCCTCCACAACCACCTCTCTGTACCCCCCTCCTCCACAACCACCTCTCTGTACCCCCCTCCTCCACAACCACCTCTCTGTACCCCCCTCCTCCACAACCACCTCTCTGTACCCCCCTCCTTAAAATGACCAAGATTGTATTTTTTTTCTTTTTTAATAATTATGAGGTGGCACTGATGGGCACTAATGAGGTGGTACTGATGGACACTAATGGGCTGAACTGGTAGGCACTGATGAGGTTGCACTGACAGGCTGAACTGGTGGACACTAATGAGGTGGCACTGATGGACACTGATAGGCTACACTAGTGAGCTGCATTGGTGGGCCCTGATGGACACTGATAGGCTGCACTCCACCTCTCCACCCTAAACAATAACCTCCTCCCCAACCTAGATTTTCTGAGATAATGAAAAAAAAAATCGGCCTAAAATATCGGCCGCAAAAATCGGCCTAAAATATCGGCCAATTATGAAATATCGGCATTGGTATCGGCCAGAGAAAAACCCATATCGGTCGACCTCTAGTTTTAATCATGATTCAGGATCTGCATGCAAAGCTACATGCAGCCTAGACAAAGGTTTGCTTAATTGAAGATGGGTTGGACGTGAGAACAAGACGAGGTGTTTTGAGCATTTTGCTTCTAATTTGGCTTCAGTATTTGTGAGGTTATCTTGTCCCACATACAGCCTCCCATTCCCACGCACGGCTGTTATTTTAAACTGCAGTTCCGTTTATTGTGTCGTCTGAACGTTTTTATTTTCCTTTACAAATTCTGTCAGAAACAAAAATATTTAAAGTGCCTGTTAATGATAATGACAAGAGCTGTGTTATTAAAGGAAGCTTGAGGTTAAAGATGCACATAGTTGGCCATTGCTGTCCTGATGATAATGCTATTTGCCTGGCCATCATGCTAATTCTTTTGGCTTTCATGCTTTGAGCCTCTAATCTGAAACCTTGATAAGAGATCCCATCATCAATGTTAAAAAAAAAAAGGGGGTGGGGGGTAAAAGCACAGAAACATCAATTATTTTAATTGAGGTCCATGGCTGCCAACGAGTTGGTCGTGTCTGTTCTGCCCGGTCAATGATGATGGTAGCATGTTGAACAAGTTCCTGGCTGTTCTACAAGCTGTCAAATTGTAAGCCTCTAGGACAAATTGCAAACCTCTGGGACTTTGACAAGTCAGCGGCCTCCCCATGTTTGTAGTACATTGTCTCGTAATCGTTCTTGGCTTTGTCTTGCTTCAAGAACCTCAGAGAATGGTGGCTGGTACCTGTTGCCATATCGGCAAGCGCCAAGTGGTACCAATGCCATGCTTTAGTTTTATCAAGATTTAGTGAGCTTGAACTTTCCTTATCTTTCCAATCATTTGTTCTTCCCATTCTCCCATTCATTCTCTCTTTTACACGTGATTCATATTTTCTTTAGATTCTCTTATCACGCATGCAGCGGTGAGTGAATCAGGAATGCAGAGATCTTGTGTATTTTATAAAAACTGACATTGCACAGATGTCTGGCTTTATCGGGGCAGCAAGGACACGCTGGTTTATTTTCCAAACCTGGAATTCTTTACAGTTTCTGAATGTTCTATTTGGTTATTTGAAATAGTTGTACTCAAGTTAAATGGGTCATGAAGAGAGTATCTTCTAACCTGAGGTAGCTATTATTGGAGTGACAAAAATTGGTTAGTAGGAAGTTATGCATTGCTAGGCATAGTGGATGTAATTTTTGACAAGTATAGTGCTAGTTATTTTTATTATTATTATTATTATTATTATTATTATTATACAGGATTTATATAGCATCAACTGTTTGCACAGTGCTTTAAAAAGAGAGGACAGACAGTATATTACAATACATTTCAATACAAGAGGAATCAGAGGACACTGCTCATTAGAGCTTACTATATAAGAGGGCAGGATAGGCTGGGCAGGATAGGCTGTGAGAAGGGTTTTCAGGGATTGCCTAAAAGTGGACAGAGTAGGATATAGTCAGACAGTTTGGGGTAGGGAGTTCCAAAGTATGGGAATGGGAGAGATTCGGGAGATATCCTATAGATGGGCATGTTGATCAGTATTAAAAACAAAAATCTAATCCCTAGATGAGGTGGTTACATCAGTTTATAATGGTAGGAGGTTGCGTCCCATACCTGAAAGCACCAGGTATTTTTTTTTTTTTTTTTTTGAGGCTGTGCAAGGTAGTAGGAAGGAAGGATGAAGGTAGTGCTGCAAAGGTATGTGAGGTGTGACAATTGAATTCCCAGAATGTCCGCGCCGTGGCACTATGGTGATGAGTCTCTCAGCCATTCGCACTCGAGTGCTCTGACATGTTGGGTCGCAGACCAGTTGTCTTTACAGGGTAGAAGTAGAAGGCAGGGCTGCCATCATAAATGTCGGGGTCCCTCACACAGCTTCAGGCATGGGCCCCCTGGAGCAGAGAACTGGGGGAGGGGGTGCTGCTGCGAATTGAGAGGGGGGGGGCTGGCTTGCGTATTGAGAACCGGGGGGGGGGGGGGGGCTATGGTTGCCGAAAATGACACTGGCATCTCACTCGCCTCCTCCTCGGGCCGAAAACTGAAAGTGTTTTCTCTCCTCTCGCCGCGACATGAGGGGGAGGGGGGACTGCAGAAATTTAAAATGTTCTCCTCTCTCAGCTGCAAGCTCAAAAGGGGGTCGGCCGGCAACCCCCCCCCCCCCCCCGATGGCGGCCCTGGTAGATGAAATAACACGGGTGTATGGAATAATAGAGGGGAGTTTGGGACTTTTAATGACGCACACAGTATGAGCCTTTATCCCTGGTTCAGGTATGAGAAAAAGGAAAGTGGGACTTTAAATGAGGCTATTGATTTGTGGGGGTGAAGTAATTTGAAAGTATATTTAATTGGCATATTAAGTCTGACAATACATAACTATAATAGTAAGAAAGGTTTAATATGCATGCACAGACATTCATGGTTTGACCTCATAAATACATTACATATACATATCAGATGGCTGGCATATAAACTAGACAAGAGATTTAATATGGATACATTTTTTTATTACAAATTCATATATGTACACGTCATCTAAATGGCACTATGTAGTATAATCAATGGCAAGAAAAGACAGTATGACCAGTTGGTTATAGATGATGAGTCTAAATTGGTTCCTATCAGTAGGCATGAGCATGCATCCTAAAATACCAACGCGTTTCGGGGATAATGCCACTCCTCAGGGGCAGGTGCATGCAACTCTATAAAAAACAAAACACGAGTAGGCCAGTATGATCAAATGTTATACCCCTCAACGGGGAGGATGTGTACAGGAGAAAAGGGAGAGAGTTGCTCATCCCTCTGAGTACTTACATCATAATAAGTCGAGAAAATGGTGGACGAGGAATCGGAGGCTGTCCAAATTGTCTGTACTGGGAGCTGTGGGACACAAAACATCATCCCAAGAAAACAAAAGGCAGAAATCCAGGTAGTGGTGTGAGTGAGCTTCATATCTAAAAATATATATTGGGTGTACTGTAAATACTCTGTATTGTGGGAAGTAGCTAGAGCCCAAGCCCCAACACGTGTGTACGTTACACTCTTTACATGGAAAATGAGTGACAGGAATCTGGAGATGCAGATCAACATCAAATGTTGCATGAAAATTGGCAAAAGTGCCATGCTGTGTTACAACAGGCTTATGGTGATAATTCTATGAAGAAATCAAGTGTTTGTTTTTGAATCATGTGGGCAGGCAAAAACACACGGGTCCAAACCCTTGTACACTCAAGCTGGTGTTTTTTTTTTTTTTTTTTTTTTAATCATAAGGGGATAGTTCACTACGAGTTGATAGAACATGGTAAAAGTGTCAACCAACATTGAAAATTCTGAAAAGATTACAGGAATCTGTTTGAGGAAAAGACCGGAACTTGGTCCTATCAAGTGGATTCTCCACCACAACAATGCTCCTGCACAAACTTTGTTTTATTTTTTTTACAGTCCATTCTGGGAATTAAAGCATTTGTTAACCCCCAAAAATGGATCCTGCTCCTTTAAAGCATTTTATACAGCACAGTGCTTGTGCTGTGTAATTTGGACCCCTGTAACACCTAAAAAACCTGGTTGATTCTGCCTCCCTATGTAAACTGACCACGATGGTCATGGCTGCTGAGCCATGACACCGTGGTCAGTTTACGTACCTCCGTCATCCGCAGCCCTTCTATGTGTGTTTCCTCTTCTGTCCTCCTCCCTCCCCACGTGTCGCCTAGTGACAGTGCTGCCCCATCCCCTCCTACTGCAGGAATAACACATTTATCTGTATACTATCCGTTTTGTCTCTTTATGCACTGCCCATGCTTTTATTAAACTCCTCCTTTACCATATCTCACTGCGGCTCCTGGTGATCATGTGACTGGCCGTGTCTCCTCTCTCCTCTCCCTCTGCTGGGGAATCTTGGCCTCTCCCGCTGCTTCTGTTAGACGGGCAGAGAGAAGAGACAGCCAGTTACATGAGTCCCGGGAGCCACCATGATATACTGTAAAGGGGGAGTTTTGTTTAATAAAACACAATGACGGGGCGCACTGTATAAAGAGGCAGAACGGATTATGGGTACGGAGATCATGGGAACAGGGATAGGTTTTTCACGGTATGGAATAAAGAGCCGGTGGGGGTGTTTTTTGTTTGTGGGGTTAAGGTTTTTTTTGGGGGGGGGAGACGGTGGAATATCTCCAATGTTTAAAATTTTTACTTCTTTTGAGAAACTTGAAAAAGTCGGTCTTTTGAGAAAAATGTACTATAGGATAGATCCATATCTGTGTTTTTGTGTTTTTTTTTTTTATGTTTTGTATGTTTGTCTTTGAAATGATATGGAAGGTTTTATATGTGCATACAAAATTTATAAAAATAATTGAAAACTATAAAAAAAAAAACGGATTATGTGAAAGTGGGTTAACAACCACTTTAATTTGTCGCCCCTTAATAAGTGGATAAAGAGGTCGGCTAAAAGACATTGTCCATTTTCCGGAATGGTCAAATTAACAGAAGCCTTCCATCAATTTAAAATTTTAACATTACATTTTGAACTTTTTAATTTTCAATCAATTAAAAAATTTCCGTTAAATCAATTTAATTTTCAATTCAATCAATTTTAAGGGGAAAAGGAGATCAGCTAAAAGACACTGTCAATTTTCCTGAATGGTCAAACTAACAGAACTCTTCCATTTCGGGAGGTAGTTCCGAAAAGTCCTTATTTTCTTAGGTTTTCTGGGCCATACGTCCAGAGGAGTCCCATAAAAGCTGCATTGCACATTTCATCTGCGTTGTTCCTTCCTTGTCTGGCAAGGATATGTAATTTCCAGAGGAAGCCGTACATTTTGCTTCTCTTCCTTTTGCAGTATCGCTATATGTATATGAAGTGGTTTGTATAATTGTTTAAGACCATAATTTTGCATATCAACCATTGTTTAATAAAACCTGCTAAATCAAATTTTTTTTTTTTTTTTTTGCAGTATGCTACGAGCAAAGCATTTTTTTTAAATGAAACTTGCTTTATAGTTATGCTTTGTGGATTCCGTAATTGCATAAAACCAACAATAGTTTAATTTTGTATGTATGTTCAGGTTTGTCTAACTTGCTGTTTTTATGTATTTTTTTTCCAGATTAAAGAGATGGGGAAATATTTCAAGCACCACTTGCTGCAGTCCAGACACAGAGGGGCTTTTGAACTGGCTTATGTTGGCTTTGTAAAGCTCACAGATATGCTGATTGGGTAAGGAACGGTATTGTTATCTCCGACAGCTAAAATTTGTTAAACTTTGATCAATATTATTCGGCCATTAAAGAGAAGTAAAGGCACAAAACAAGCTAAAAAAAAAAACCTGCAAGACAAAGGCAGACTAGCTCATTATGCAATGCCTCCGACCAAAGCCCCCGCAGCCGTCCTCGTACACAGCTTGGGCGTTCCGACATCTTTCCCGGGGTTTACTTCTGGGAATCGCGGCTACGGCGCTGTGATTGGCATGCGCGCGAGAGCCGCCAGTCACGGCCTCTCTTTTGGAACGGCACGATCGCCGTTGCTAAAGTGCGCCTGCGTCATAGACAACGGCGCCCGTGATTTTAATAAATATCTCCTAAACCGTGGAGGTTTAGGAGATGTTTAAAGCACCTACAGGTAACCCTTAATCTAGGCTTACTTGTAGGTTAAAGTGGTTGTAAAGGGTTTACAACCACTTTCATGTTGTTTTTTTTTATCTAATTTAAACTTGCCTTTATGGTCATTTTCTCTGTCCTGAGCAGCCAGCAAAAACGAGAACTTATCAGGGAATCCCCATAACAGGGGAACATATTTCTTGTTTGAAAGGGTGTATTATATGTAGCATTGAGGCTGACCATGACACCGATGAAAGAGAGTATTCAGTGTCCATTATGAAGCTGAGCTATCAAGACCCCTCGGTGTAATGACAGATTAAGTACACACATCTATCAGTTTACAGTCTTCTAATCACTTATAATAAAGGCAATGGAGACACGCTGTCCATGCCTTTCCGCTCAGCTTTTGAAAGGGTTTGTAGCGTGTATGCGCTACATTTGTGGCATAATATATTTTATTGAATATTTTGAAGAAAAGAAAATAAAGAACAATAAATACACGTAAATGTTAAAGTAGAATGAAAGGTGTAAAACTTGTGTTGAATTAAAATGTATGTATGTGCTAAGGGGTGTAAATGAGGTATAAAGGATAAGTAAAGAGTGGGAAAAATAAATAAAAAAACTCCAAAACAATAACCTCACTGGTAAAGGATAATGCTGCCAACATCTGTAGTGTCGCCACATACACAGTAAATTGTTACAGCATAGATGGTGTGGCGCTAAATCCAAAAATCAAATATATTGGCTCTGTGATAATTTAAATGAAAATATAAAAGTAGAAATTGCTTCAACCATGAATGGAATCAAAAACAGAATCATGAAAATTACCATACATAAGTGAATAAATATACATACAAATATATACCGTGTATTGGAGCAGCTCGATTCTGGCCAAAATGAGAATCACGTTTTTTTTTGCTTGGAAAAAAGATCACGATTCTCGCGGCGTAACATCATAATTTCATATTATACAAAAAAATTGGGCTAACCTTTTACTGTTTAGTTGTTGTTTTTTTTCAAAAATATTTTATTGAGTACAAGGGTGTAATACACATTACAGGGAATACATTAAATACATTTAAAATAGAGAAGCTCAAATATTCTTATTCCAATATGTAAATATACAAAGTAAATATTTGTGGACAAAGTATGGCATACTATTTAGTCACTAATGACATTAAGATGATTAAGTTTAGAGGTTTTATGTAATTATTAGTACTACTGACATATATACTGTCCTCTGTGAAGCAAAGAGTTATTAACAATACAAAGGGAGCTTCAAAATCATAATAGTAAAATGGCAAATAACAGAGAAAAACGAACAAATACATTAATAACGATAACTAAAAGAACATAAAATGGAAAAAAAAGAGGGTACTGGAACCATAAGGGGGGTCCGCGTGGTCGAGCCAAGAGCCACCGCTCCAATCCAAGAGATGTTGAACAATGGCATTTATAACACACTGATTCAGCTACCATGGCAGTAGTACTCTATTGTCCAAGGTTGGCATAATATATGCAATCCAGGGCTGCCACATCCTCTCGAACTTGGGGATCATGTCCAATTCAATAGCAGCCATCTTGGCTTGGGTCATGGTATAATTCATCTTAGCTATAGCTTCATGTAAGACCAATTTAGGTGATTTCCAATATTTTGCTAGTGTCTGTTTGGCTGCTGTGAAGAGTTGCACCAGCAATCTGAATTGAGTATGTGAAATAGAGTCTGGTTTTAAGTCAGGGCTCGACAAATCCCGGGCGCCAGGTCGTCATGGCGACTAGAAATGGTGTCCTGGCGACTTGGCTTACAAGGTGGGCTGGCGCCATCTGGTGGTGAGCCGTTGGTATTACAAGTTATTACCACCAGATGTGTGAGCTGGCGCCATCTGGTGGTGGCCGTTGGTATTGCAAGTTAAGCATTACAAGTTAAACAGCAATTCTAATGTCATTTTTCACTATTTTTCACTGCCATCTTTTTCCCTCTAATTAGAACCCCCAAACATTATATATATTTTTTATCCTAACACCCTAGAGAATAAAATGGCGATCGTTGCAATACTTTCTGTCACGCCGTATTTGCGCAGCGGTCTTACAAGCGCACTTTTTTGGGAAAAAATTACACTTTTTTTAATTAACTTTTTTAGCTGGCTCCTAGATTCCAAGCAAATTTGTCAAACCCTGTTTTAAGTTGAGTAGTGTCATTGCAGGATCAGGTAAGGATTGTTTTCCCTAGTAATTTGGTTACAATTTTAAATATACCTTTCCAAAATGTTTGTGCTTTAGGACATGACCACCAAATATGACGATATGTGCCCAAATCTGTACACCCTCGAAAACATTGTGGCGAATAGTTCTGCACATATTTGGCTACCCTGGCTGGTACCAGGTGCCACCTAGTCAGTACCTTGTAGTTGGCTTCACTAGCCATTATGTGGGAAGCTGTTTTAGTTGTTGACCATATTTGGTTCTATTCTGAAATCTCTAGTGTACGTTCCAAGTCCTCCTCCCACTTCCCAACATAAGATGATTAATCTCTACAGGAATGGATCAGCATATGCGAATATATAGTGGATATTGCACCTCTGGCATGGGGGTCTTTTTGACATATGTCTTCGAAACTGGACAGTTGTGTCAGTGAAGTTGTAGTGTTCAACAGAGGTGTAAAAAAGTTTTTAATTTGTAAATATATCTAAACAACTCTGATTGCGGAAGACCATATTTTTCACATAGGGATGGGAAGGTGATAAATGACGAGGCATGCAAAAGTTTGTACATATATAAGACACCACTGGATGCCCATTCTTTAAGGCCTCGTACACACGACCGAACATGTCCGCTGAAACTGGTCCGCAGACCAGTTTCAGCGGACATGTTCGGTCGTGTGTACGGCCTATCGGACAGTTTTCCAGCGGACATTTGTCCAGCCGACCGTTTTCCAGCAGACAAAAATTTCTTAGCATGCTAAGAAACATGTTCGCTGGAAACCTGTCCGTCGGACATGTTCGGTCGTCTGTACAGACTCACCGGACATCTCCGCTCGGCCGAAAGCCCTCGCATGCGTCGAAGTGATTCGACACATGCGTGGAAGCATTGACCTTCCAGGGTCGTGCACGTCGCCGCGTCATCGTCGCGGCGACGGCGCGGCCACGTCACCGCGTATCCTGTCCGCGCGGATTTCTGTTTGATGGTGTGTACAACCATCAGACAGAAATCTCCGAGCGGACATGTCCGATGAAAACGGTCCGGCGGACCGTTTTCATCGGACTGTCCGCTCGTCTGTACGGGGCCTTAAGGATTTAGGGAATATCCATGCAGGATAGAAAGCTGGGTTTTTATAAAATGACAATAAAGGGTTGTGTAGGGATTGAAGTGAATTATTTGTCTTGAATCTCTTCCAAAGGGAAATGAAATGTTTAGTTATAGGGTTTTTTAGTTTTTTACAGTCTTTTGGTGACATCCATAATAAGTTAGTTGTTTTTTTGTTTGTTTTTTGCCACACAGCATTTTGCTTTTAGGCCAAAAAGTTCACATTTGGTCTCCTCTGATCAGAGCACCTTCACATGTTTGCGTCCCCCACATGGCTTCTCACAAACTGCAAATGGCACTTCATATGGCTTTCTTTCAACTGGCCAGATTTGTGGAGTGCACGACTAATAGTTGTAATGTGGATCTCTGCAGCTCCTCCAGAGTTACCACAGGCCTCTTGGCTGCTTCTCTTATTATTGCCCGGCCTGTTTAGGTGGACGGCCATGTTTTGATAGGTTTACAGTTATGCCATACTCTTTCCGTTTTCGTATGATGCATTGAACAGTGTTTCGTGATGACCTAACCCTGCTTTAAACTTCTCTAGCTTTGTCCCTGACCTGTCTGGTGTGTTCCTTGGCCTTCATGATGCTCTTTGTTCACTAAGATTCTCTAACAAACCTCTGAAAGCTTCACAGAACAGCTGCATTTATACTGAGAATAAATTGCACATATGTGGACTCTATTTACTACTTGGGTGACGTCTGAAGGAAATTGGTTCATCTAGATTTTAGTTATGGGGTATCAGAGTAAATGGGGCTGAATGCAAATACACGCCACCATTTTCAGGTATTTATTTTTGAAAACCATTTATCATGTTCATTTTCATTCCACTTCACAATTATGTGCCACTTTGTGTTGGTCTACCACAATAAAGCCCAATGAAATACACTTACGTTTTTGGTTGTAACATGACAAAATTTGAAAAATGTCAAGAGGTATGAATACTTTTCCAAGGCACTGTATATGAGAGCTTAAAAGGAAGGGGGAAAAAAAGCCCACAGTAACTTTCTGTTTTGTGTTACCTAAAGTAAGAAGAAAGAGAGAGAAAAAAAATCTAAGTTCAGATTGGTTAAATACAGTATATTGGATAATATAAAAGGATTTAAAGTTTAATAAATTAGAATATATAGAGAAAAGAAAAAGGGGGGTATAGATTAAGGAAGGAAGGGAAGGGGGAGTGAAGATATGGGAAAAGATCCAACCCGTGTGGACAAATATCGGAGATAAAATACATTTATATATTTTTTACAATTAAAGAGAAAGAGTGATCAACATTCAAGTGATTTATATAATTTAGCCACAGGCCCCAAACTTCAAGATATTTATTATGAGTTGTTATTTGCAACATTTTTAAGTAAACTTATAATAAGGGGACTCCCATTGCTGGCTTCCTTCAGCCATTACTGGTGACTATATTGGGTTTCTAGCTTTAATACTTCCCAAATTCCTGACCCAGAACCAGTGTGCCGAGCAGAAGTTCTGTCTTTGTGAGTACTTCACTGGCTGCATGCTTGTTTTGTGTTCATGACTTTAAAGTAAACCAGAGACAACAAGGCAACACTGATATTTCTCTTCGTCAAGAATTTGTAAAAAAAATATATATATATTTTTTTAAATTGTCGCTCTATTTTTGTTTATAGCGCAAAAAATTAAAATCGCAGAGGTGATCAAATACCACCAAAAGAAAGCTCTGTTTGTGGAAAAAAAGGACGCCAATTTTGTTTGGGAGCCACGTCACACGACCGCGCAATTGTCTGTTAAAGCGACGCAGTGCCGAATCGCATAAACTGGCCAGGTCCTTTACCTGCGTAATGGTCCGGGTCTTAAGTGGTTAAAAAGTGTGTGTTTTATATACATAATAAGGGAGGATCCATGCGTTTAGGTGGAATTTTGGTAAGCTGCCAGCACTAACATTTTTAATGCCTAATCAAAACAAAATATTAAGATAAAGTGCAGCACTACAAAAATTATGCAAAACAATTGGAATTTATGTACATACAGTGGGTATAGAACATAATCTATAATCTAAATCACATTTTGTTGCTTTGCAGCCTGAAATGAAGACAGACTTTGTTTTTGTTTCATCCAGCTGTATTTACTTAGTGCAACTTATAATATCCAAGTGACCGATATAACACCAACATGTCAGGAATTTTTTTTCAAAATCACTGAGTTGGGAAAGGATCACCCCCTTATGTCAGTATTTTGTTGGACTACATTTTGCTTTAATTCCAGCCTTTAGTCTGTTGGGATGTCTCTACTAACTGTGTACATATAGACTTTGCAATATGTGCCCACTCTTCTTTGCAGAACTGCTCAAGTTCAGTTAAAATTGATGGTGACCAGTTGTGGACTGCAGCCTTCAAGTCATTCCACAGATTTTCAATGGGATTTAACTCTGGGCTCTGACTAGGCCATGCAAGGACATTCACCCTTTTCTCCTTCAACCATTTGGTCAATCTTACTGTGTGTTTTGGGTCATTGTCATGTTGGGAGATAAACCTTCTTCCTATTGGCAGCAGAGTTTCCTCAAAACTGTTATGGTATTTTGCCCCATCCAGTTATCTTCTATCCTGACAAGTGCTCCAGTCCCTGCTGCAGCGAAACATCCCCATACCAGGATATTACCGCCTTCATGCTTTACTGTAGGAATGGTGTTATGTGGATGGTGAGCTGTATTGGATTTCCTCCAGACATATCGTTTGGTGTTGTGGCCAAAATATTTAATTTTAGTCTCATCTGACCAATCTCGCCTTTTTTCATGTGGCCTCAGAATCTTACATTTGGGCCACTAAAGTCCTGTTAGGGGGGGAATTCTTTCCATTTGTTCCATATATAGTAATTGAGATGTGGGCGCACCTTTTTTAGTCCAACCTTGTCTCAACATTCTTTAGTCCACAATCTTCAACGTGTGTTTAAGGTGGTCAGAAGAGACTAAAATTTTACTATTTGGCCTCAACACCAAGCGATGTGTCTGGCGGAAATCCAATACGTTTGTTGGTGTATCTAAGTGCATCTAACACACCCCTCTCACCAGACAGACAGTGCTGCTGTCCAAAGGTGCCTCCTGTGCTTTTTCATCCAAAGTGGAGGCACTCTAATACAGGAGGTGTGTTCCTGCCCAGGACACCAGGTGAAAACAGTCAGAAAAGCCTTAAAAAAGATAACTAATGCAGCTACCACATCTATTGATTGATAAGCTGCAATATATTATGACCTAATGAGTCGCTACCTCATGGACAACTACCTTCTCGACCCCCTGCAGTCTGGCTTCCGTCCACAACATTCCACTGAAACTGTTCTAGTAAAACTCACCAATGACCTACTAACTGCTAAACCCAATGGCCATTACTCCATACTTATACTCTTGGACATCTCGGCTGCCTTTGACACAGTTGACCACCTGCTCCTCCTCAGCAAATTACACTGCCTTGGCCTCCGTGATTCTGCTTTATTCTGGTTCTCATCCTACCTATCTCGGCGCACGTTCAGTGTCAAAACTCCATCTCCTCCGCTCCTCTTCTTCTTTCTGTTGGCTCCGTCCTTGGGCTCCTTCTATTCTCTATACCTCTTCTCTGGGCCAGTTGATAACCTCCTATGGCTTCCAATACCACCTCTACGCCGATGACACCAAAATCTAGCTCTCCACTCCTCAACTCACCCCCTCGATCTCCTCACGGATCTTAAACGCTATGGATGTCACACCACTTCCTCAAACTTAATCTTTCTAAAACTGAGCTTGTTATATTTCCTCCTTTCCGATCCCCCCCCCATGACTTTACCATTAAGATCAACAGCACAACCATTGGTCCCTCCACACATGCCAGGGTGCTGGGTGTAATGTTTGACTCTGACCTCTCCTTCAGACCCCACATCCAATCACTGGCTAAATCCTGCCGCCTTAACCCCCAAAACATCTCCAGAATTCGACCTTTCCTGACTAATGACACCACAAAGCAACTTATTCACTCCTTGTAATTTTTTCCCACCTTGACTACTGCAACTCTCTCCTTTAATGGCTTACACTTACGCAGGCTATCCCCCCTTCAGTCTATTATGAATGCTGCTGCTAGATTAATACACCTCACTAACCGATCCGTGACTGCTGCTCCTCTCTGCCAATCCCTTCACTTGCTTCCCCTACCCCATCGTATAAAAATTTAAATTCTAACCACAACATACAAGGCCATTCACAACATTGCCCTCATCTACATCCCCAACTTCCTCTGCAGATATTGCCCAAATCGTCTCCTCTGCTCCTCCCAGGACCTCCTGCTCTCTAGCTCCCTTGTTAACTCTTCCCATACTCGCCTTTAGGACTTCTCAAGAGCATCTCCCATCATCTGGAACTCCCTGCCCCGGTATGTCTGATTAGCCCCTAATCTGTCCATCTTTAGGAGATCCCTGAAAACTCATTTATTCAGGGAAGCCTACCCCACACCCACCAAACAGCTGTCCTAGAGGCACATATATCAAATCATTCTCTGCATCTATTACCTTTTGTACCACAAAACAGGGCCCTCCTGTACCTTCTGTATTGAACTGTACTGTAATTGTGCTGTCCCCCCTCTACATTGTAAAGCGCTGCATAAACTGTTGGCTCTATATAAATCATGTATAATAATAGTCATAATATTAAATTTTTGGTTTAATAATCAACCATAATCCCCCCCCCCCCCAATTATTATTAAATAGCATTTTTACCTCTAGGACACTATCTCAGAGATAACAAACCATGTATTTGGGACAGAAGTTGGTTCTTATTTGTTCATCTCTGACAGTCATACAGAGCTTGCATGTGGATCCGTTTCAGATAAAACTTCTGAGGCCAAACTTCAATCCAACCCAGTTAATTCCTATTAGATCAACATTTCACTAATACTTGGCTTCCCTACCCCCGATGATTGCCAGGAAAAGCTACTTTTCCTAAACTGTGGTCATTGTGAAATAGCTGCAGATAATTATTTGAGGAAAATTGAATTTTAAAAGTTGTGTATAAAGTAAATATGTGTTTATTTCAATATTAGAAAAGGATCCTAAAAGTGAAGCTGTTATTTGCCTATGCAGCACACAGCTACCAGTTCACTTCTAAGTGTATTATAGGCCTTTTTTACACTATGTTAATATAATATATATAGGCCAGACTTTTTTTTATAAAGTTGAGAGGGTTTAGACCACCTGACAGGTTTTTATTTTTGTCTGTATTGCTGTCTTCAGAGCTTTTTTTTTCTCAGAGAATGAACACCGTCCCTTGGTCCCTCTTACCAGCCTTCCAGTATTGTCCCTTTTAGGGAATACAGAACCAAGTAAGCCAAGTTATTTGTATGGAATTTGTTAAGGATTACAAGAAAAGCAATCAAAAAACTCCCCCCTCAGTAATAATGGATCCCCTGCAACTAAAGACCCCCCAGCAACAATAGACCGCCACCAGCAACAAAACATCTCCCAGCATCAATAGTCTCTCTAGTAGCCAGCAACAAATGACCTTCCTTAACGGTAGATCCCTTCCAGCAACAACTGACCCCTTGGCAACAACAGATTCCCCACCGTCAAACAATAGACCTCCCCAGCAACAAAAGACCCCCACCAGCAATAATTGATCTTCCAGCAGCCAGCATCAATAGATTCTCCAGTAGCCAGCAACAAATAACCCCTTCCTCATTGGTAGATCCCTCCCAGCAACAACTGGCCCTTTAGCTTCAACAGATTCCCCACTGTCAAACAATAGACCTCCCCAACAGCAGCCAGCATCAATAGACTCTCCAGTAGCCTTCAACACTAGACAACAATAATTGACCTCCAAGCAACCATAGATCTCCCCAGCAAAACTAGACCCACCCCCCAAAAAAAACAATAGATCCCTATATCCCCCAGTAGCCAGCATTAACAGACCCTCCAGCACACCCCAGCACCCCTTGCCATTACATGAATTCAGTTTCGGAGCTGCCGGAACTGCAATCCCGCTGAAAAAAGTCCTGGCTGTCTCTCGTATAACGAGTACTCTAGTATGTTATCACTGATGAGCACACTAGTTCTGGTAACCCTGGTGACGAACAGGGATTCCCTCACTTTGGAGAGATTTCCTCTCACTTCCTGTTTTGGCTATGGGACAGGAAGTGAAGAAAAATTCCATAATGAGCGACAGACGGTACAAAACCTGGGAGTGTTATAACCCTATCGAAAATAAGATTTGCGTTTAGTTCTGCTTTATTGCTGACTGCGTCATCTCTAAATATCCACATATTATTTTTCTCCTCCTCCGTTCTGTTTGTCCTCCTGGACCAAACAGAGCAAGGTCTGGGTCACAACTTGGAGCCTACCCAGCGCTGACATCATCTGCCTGCTCCAATCGTCTTCTTTATATGCGCCCTTATATTCAGAAGTATTGGGTATCTTTCTGCACTCCTGAATGCCAAACTTGGCTGCCAGTAAAGTGAATAGTTTGCTTAGCCCTGAACAGGGTAAGTACGGGTTCTCTTTAAAGGGGAACTAAATGCTAAAAAATGCAAGGCAGTGTCTCTTCTCTAGTAAAATACACTTGCCTGTTTGCAATACTCTGTATGATGAACAATCGCTGATGCGTTTATGTTCTGGAGCAGTGCCTGTGTGCTGGGATGACGTCTCTCCTGCACAGGAGTGATGTCACCCCACATCGGTAAATCAAGAAGGAGGAAGCTGGGGACAAGATGTCCAGACTCCTTCATTGTCTGGTCACAGGCTGGGAGAGGGACATGTTATGTAACTACAGAGGAAATCTCCTGAGCTGTGCCAATCTCAAAACCGGATGGCCAAAATAAAAAATAAAAAAGGGGGTAAAATGGCTCTTAGGCCTCATTCACACGGGTATACTTAAAGGGGTTGTAAAGGTTTGTTTTTTATTTTCTAAATAGGTTCCTTTAAGCTAGTGCATTGTTGGTTAACTTACCTTTTCCTTCGATTTCCCTTCTAAATGTTTTTTTTTTCTTTGTCTGAATGTCTTACTTCCTGGTTCTCCTCAGTAAGCTTGCCCCCATCATCCAAGCGGTGGAAAGTCAGCCAGAACAGCTTACTGAGGAGAAACAGGAAGTGAGAAATTCAGACAAAGAAAAAAAAACATTTAGAAGGAAAATCGAAGGAAAAAATAAGTGAACCAACAATTCTTTAGCTTAAAGTGGAGGTTCACCCGGAAATGTAAATTTTTAACATTAGATTCATGCTCGTTTTGTCAAGAGGAATCGGGTATTTTTTTTAAAAACGAAGCAGTACTTACTGTTTTAGAGAGCGATCTTCTCCGCCGCTGCGGGACTGGGCGTTCCTATTTGATTGACAGTCTTCCGACAGTCGCATCTATCGCATCACGATTTTCCGAAAGTAGCCGAACGTCGGTGCGCAGGCGCTGTATAGAGCCGTACCGACGTTCGGCTTCTTTCGGCTACTCGCGGCGCGATGTATGCGACCGTCGGAAGCCTGTCAATCAAATAGGAACGCCCAGTCCCGAAGACCATACCCGGAAGCGGCGGAGAAGATCGCTCTCTAAAACGGTAAGTACTGCTTTGTTTTTAAAAAAACTACCCGATTCCCCTTGACAAAATGAGCATCAATCTAATGTTAAAAATTTTTTTTTCGGGTGAACTCCCGCTTTAAAGGAACCTATTTAAAAAATAAAAAATAACCTTTACAACCCCTTTTTAAAGGTTTAAAAAAAAAAAAAAAAATAACATACCATACTTGCCTCCACTGTGCAGTTAGTTTTGCACAGAGTGGCCCTGATCCTCATCTTCTGGGGTCCCTCAGCGGCTTTCTCTGCTCCTCCCTGCAATAGCTAACCCCCTCGGGAAGATCTCTCCCAAGGGGGTTAGCTTGCGGCGTGCTCCCGTCTCATACACTCTGCATCCATAGCCACATAGGTCTAGTGGAAGTGGGTACCTGTCAAAACCAGGTACCCGCTCCCCCCCAAAAAAAGGTGCCAAATGTGGCAAGGGGGTGGAAGGAGGTAAACAAGCGGAGCTGCCCCTTTTGGGTGGAGCTCTGCTTTAAGTACGCCCATGTGAACAAGGCTTTGTATGTATTTTATCTCTGTTTTTAGCGATTTGCTTGGAACTTTTAGAAAAATTAAGGTAGTATAATAAGTCCTGGCTACCAATTTTCACAGGTTCAGAACCATGAAGGTTGTACAATAGTTGCTATAAGATAAAACACACTGCATATGGTTCTTTGTTTTTATCAAATAAACATCTGTTTTTTTGCTGCATCTGGATAATAAGGCTGTGAAAATAGCGCTCTATTTTTACTGCTGGCCTGCTTGAACTAGAATAGTCCCCGGAGCTTCATCAATCAGTTGTACAATTCTAGGAAATCACATGTTTGAATTTTCCTTTTTTTCTTTTCTCCCCGTAGTCACTAAAGGCTAGAGAAAAACAAGCCTGTTCCGACTAAGGCTTGACTTGCCCTTAAAGTCCCATAAATCTGCACGTATGTCTGAAGAAGGGCCACTTGACTGGAGAGGGAAGGAAATCACCTTCTTCTGCTTCTCACGTGCGTTACACAACGCAGGAAAACATTCACATTTCCTGGTTTTTGTTTGGCAGGGTTCCAATGTGCAATCCATTAATTCTACATCCAGGCTGCTATAAATTTGCCTAAAAATGGCGGTGCAGACCTGTGATGTAGGCCCCGGGCTGCCCTAGAACACTTTTAGGATGTTGTTGACATTGATTCACAGCTAAGAATTGTACATTTACTAATCTTTGGCATGGGAGTATAAAGGGTAGCATGGTACGGGCTTCCTCTAATGGCCTTGACCTTTGATCCCCCGTAGAATATATTGGGCCAACAAATTAAAAAACGGCTTTTGAGTGGTCTTATGAGTAGCATTCCAGACTTCTTCTTTTATGCTTTTCATTTCTTAAAATGATTTGTAGAAAAAAAAGAAGAGCAAGCTATAAGCATTTTTAGTTGTATAAAGCTTGAAAAAAATTAAAGTATTTAGTTCACCTTTACCAAAAAGCAGTCTATCCTGGAAAGGGACGCATGTAGATAAAAAAAAGTGCAGCTTTGTCTAAAGTTAACGTGATTTGAGTGGAGTCAATGCTGTCAACCAATGCTGAATGGCTTTTTTAGGAGATTGCTCTCCTTTTGCTCCAGTTATCTACCATCCAGCTCTATACATATATTTTGTGGCCTCTTACTCTTCCATTAGTGCAGTGTTTCTCAATTCCAGTCCTCAGGCCCCCCCAACAGGTCAGGTTTTCAGGATTTCCATTATTTTGCACAGGTGATTTGATCAGTTTCACTGCCTTAGTAATCACCACAGCCTTTTCATCTGAGGGAAATCCTGAAAACCTGACCTGTTGGGGGGGCCTGAGGACTGGAATTGAGAAACACTGCATTAGTGAATGTGAGCAAGCCGCCTCTTTTGCCTTTTCCTTGATTGCCATTGATCTATGGGGTTTGAGTTGGGCTGAGACCTGTGTGGTCTGCACCACTGAGTCATTACCCGTCGTTCTGGACACCCAGTCACGTTCATATCTTTGATTGCTTCCACTTCCTTACCCTCTGATGAAGACTTTATGAGTTGAAACTCGTTGGATTGACTTAGTGGATATTTTGATAATGTCACGTATTCCTGCAGTATATTTATATTGTAGGAATGGTATAAGATCAGGATGTGAAATGTCTAGAACAGCCAATTTTAAACCTGTTTTAATTTTTTTTTTTTACTTTTTATACACCAATTTGTAGTTGTGTGATTTCTTTTGCTGCAACAAAGTCCAATGGGAGATATCTTTTGTCTAGTGTATCAGGAATGGAGCAGCCTTCTTCCTATAATATAATTGCTACTATCTGCTTTTAAGTTAGTGATTGTAAACGATCACCGTGTAAAACAACCCATTCAGTTTTAAATAGAAATTAAAGTCGAAACATTTTTGTATATAAAAAAAAAAAAAGAAAATTGCACGAAAAGGGATTTTAACCACTCGCCGACCAGCACACGCACTTATACGTCGACAGAATGGCACTCTTGGGCAGAAGGTCGTGTATATATACATCCCCTTTAAGGAAGTGGCATTGTGGACACGCGCGCGCCCGCCCGCCGCGATATCCATGAGCCTGACCTCGGGTCCCACGGACTCTATCGCTGCGGGGATACCCACGATCGTCTCACGGTGAGGAAGAACGGGGAGATGCTGATGTAAACAAGCATCTCCCCGCTCTGCCTGGTGACAATGACGCTAATCACCGCTTCCTGTAATCTGAAGCGGTGGTCACTGTCTTGTCACACACAGCTCACCCCCCCCCCTACAGTAAGAATCGCTCCCTAGGGCACACTTAACCCCTACAGCGCCACCTATTTGCGCAACGATCTTACAAGCGCACTTTTTTGGGAAAAAATACTTTTTTTAATATAAAAAAATAAGACGCCAGTAAGTTAGCCTAATTATTTTTATTTTGTGAAAGATAATGTTACGCCAAGTAAATTGATACCCAACATGTCGCGCTTCAAAATTGCGTCCACTCGTGGAATGGCGACAAACTTTTACCCTTTAAAATCTCTATAGGCGAAGTTTAAAAAATTCTACAGGTTGCATGTTTTGAGTTAGAGGAGGTCTAGGGCTAGAATTGTTGCTCTCGCTCTACCAATCGCGGCGATACCTCACGTGTGGTTTGAACACCGCTTTCATATGCGAGCGCTACTCACGTATGCATTCGCTTCTGCGCGAAATCAAGTACCTGTATGTGCAGTTACATAGTAAACAAATTATCGTAATATTGCATACATGTTACAGATATGAGTACTGAGGTTATGATATGCATAGGAATTTATATCTGAAATGTATCAACTGAGTAAAACAATAACTTATCAAAGAACGTATGTGAGATTCTTGACCACCACCATCGACTTCATGGGTGATGAAAAATATGAAAACAATTTAAGGCGTATCAAACCATGCTGACAAACTAAATTCTCAGAGGAGGATGTGCTGTATGAATCGCCTATTATCAGTATGGAAAAAAATAATCTGATCATGTGGATTATGGGAGGGGCAGATATTAATACGGAGAGAAAGGGGAAAGAAAGTTTAAAGCGGAGTTCCACCCATTTCAAAGTCAGCAGCTTCAAAAAGTGTACCTGCTGACTTACAATCAGACACTCGTCTGTCCTACAGTCCAGCTATACGGACACACAAAGCCTCACTCCTCTCCCCCTCCTCTCCACGGTGCTGCCATTCTAACTGTGGGCACACATTGCACATACGTGAGCCGCCATGCATGCTGTGACTGTCCGGACAATCTTTTGGGAGCTGTGACGTGTCCCAGAAGATTGCAGGGGGGGGGGGGGGGGAGGCGAAATTCTTTCCTGAGCCAGAGGAGGAAGTGGGAGCCCAGTGCCCTTAAAAACTGGGTACCCCTCTGGCTGTGGTGGGTGGGGAGGTTGGGGGACTCTCCAAATAGGTACACAGTATGATCCCGATAGGGGTGTCAGGGGGAGTCCCGCTGTCCTTCCTTCAGATGCCTATGTGACTAATGTTGCAAGTAGAGGTTTGAGGTTTTTACCTAAGGTGGTGCCTTCTTGCTACTTTCAATGGAATGCTACTTGAAGCCTTGTCTAACGTTTAACTGCCTGTCATGACCATGTTTTGTTGAGTATGACATATTTGTATTTTGTCTTTTCTGAAAATCGAATGAAAAGTATTGAAACTAAAAACTGGGTACCCGCTCCCCCCCCCAAAAAAATGACATGCCAAATGTGGCATATCAGGGGATCACCATCACTTAAAGCGGAAGTTCAATTTTTGGGTGGAACTCCACTTTTTAGGCAAAGAAAATAAGTATAAGGGATACTACACCTAGGCTACATGGGATTGGTGACCAGATCACCGTTGGCCCACGGGGTAAATTCTAAGGAATATCAGAACATGGACCACGAGGTCCAGGTGATAGAGAATTGTCCGTTTTCCACTTTCCTGTGCCAACGGACACTCCCAATCTCTAGTACGGTCCACTTTAGTGGCCCAATCCCCCAGGGAAGGCATGGTCGTTGATCTCCAGTGTCTGGGGATTACTGTTATAGCCACAGCCGGGAAGTGTCACAGCACATCTTTTTTTTTCAATAATTTGAGAGGTCCTGGGATCATAGATAAGAGAGCTACCTCGGGTGAGGGTGAGATAGAAGTCGCCATCAGTCTGCAGTACAGATCAAAGATGTTTTGCCAGAATTTCCTTACAGGAGGGCAATCCCACCATATGTGGTGCAAGGTACCTCTGGATGTCGGGCATCGCCAACAAGTGTCTGGCAACGTTGGATTGATATGTTGTATTGTTGAAGGGTATCTGTACCATCTAGTCACCAACTTAAACCCTTTTTCTTGGAGTCTTAGGGCCAGATTCTCGTACAACCGCGTATCTTTGCGCGGGCGTAACATATTCGATTTACGTTACGCCTCCGCAACTTAGACGGGCAAGTGCTGTATTCTCAAAGCACTTGCTCCGTAAGTTGCAGCGGCGTAGCGTGAATCGGCCGGAGTAAGCGCGCCTAATTCCAATGTGGGACAGGGGGGCGTGTTTTATGTTAATGTTCTGTGACCCGACGTGATTGATGGCCATACTTAACATTGGTACACCGCACTTACGCCACCATATAGCAGGGGCAAATTTATGCCGGGAAAAGCCTAACATAAACGGCGTAACTGTACTGCGTCGGCCTGGCGTACGTTCGTGAATTTGCGTATCTAGCTGATTTACATATTTCAAAGCGTAAATCAGCGTACACGCCCCTAGCGGCCAGCGTAAATATGCAGTTACGATCCGACAGCGTAAGAGACTTACACTGGTCGGATGTAATAGAAATCTATGCGTAACTGATTCTAAGAATCAGGCGCATAGATACGACGGCTCGGATTCAGACTTACGACGGCGTACAAGTCCTTTCAGAATCTGGGCCTTAGTGGCTAGAGATAGCTTATGAGTCAGGATGAAGCATTTTTGCCAATCCATAAGTGAAATAGTGTGTATGGAGACAAGTGTTTTTTTTAACAAATAAGAAGGTGAGGATGACCTAGCCCCAGCTGCCTACAGCCTTTTGGATACTCAGGACTATGTATCTCAGGAGGCTTCAGGGCAATCTACACCAAACTGCTCTTGTGCTGCAGTATGTCATCAGGGGGTTCCCTTTATGATGTAAGAATAAAAGATGGCAGCTCAGGATCTGACAAGCACGGTGGATCGATACATTTGCTCAACCCAGCAGGCAAAGAGTGCAAAGAAAAAAAATGTAAGGGGGAATGAAGTTCCTCTTTAATCTTCTGATTAATTACTGATTCTGTTTACTTACCTGTTTGTAATGCAGGAGAGATTACCATACACACTCACTGATGGCTCCTTCGTTACATTTCACTGAGGCAGCCAGCCCATACATTACTCATTTTTTTCATTGACCACTTCAGCTCCAGAAGATTTATCCCCCTTCCTGACCAGGCCATTTTTTCTGATACGGCACTGCGTTACTTTAACTGACAATTGCCAGCTTGTGCGACTCTGTACCCTTTCTTTCCCCTTTTGGTGGTATTGGATCACCGCTCAGATTTTAATGTTTTGCACAAAAAAAAAAAAAAAACAATTTAGAAAACATATATATTTTAAAATATATATTTTTTACTTTCTGCTATAAAATATTCCCAAAAACAAAAAGGTAAAAATCGAATTTCTTTATCAATTTAAGCCAATATGTATTCAGCTACAAATTTTTGGTAAAAAAAATCCCAATATGTGTATATTGATTGGTTTGTGGAAAGTTATATTAGCTTTAAACTATAGGATATTTTATATATTTACTTTTATTTTTATATATATTTTTTTTTTTTTACTAATAATGGTGGCGATTAGCAGCTTATAGCGGGACTGCGATATTGCAGTGGACAAGTCGGACACCCAGCTACACTTTTTGGGGACCAGTGACACCAATACAGTGATCAGTGCTAAAAAACAAATCTATCCAATAGTTTGTAGATGCGATAACTTTTGCGCAAACCAATCAATATACACCTATTGTGATTACCAAAAATATGTAGAAGAATACATTTTGACCTAAACTAATGAATAAATTCGTTTTTTTTATATATATATTTTTTGGATATGTATTATAGCAGAAAGTAAATAAAAAAAATTTTTTTTTTTTTTCAAAATTGTCTGTCTTTTTTTTGTTTATAGCGCAAAATATAAAAAAAAACACAGAGGTGATCAAATACCACCAAAAGAAAGCTCTATTTGTGGGGGGGAAAAAGACATCAATTTTGTCTTGGTACAACGTCGCACGACCACGCAATTGTCATTTAAAGCAACGTCGTACCGTATCGCAAAAAATGGCCTGGTCATTAAGGGGGGAAATCCTTCAGGGGCTGAAGTGGTTAAAGTAAAATCTACCCCAGTATAACACATTGTTTGAGTCCTCTTTTGTTGAAATTAATCTTCCTTTTATGAATGTTTAGAGCCATTTATATGGTTTAGACATGTTCCTGCTTGCGGTCTACTTAGCAGTTCCAAAGATTTATTTAGAATATAAAATAAATGAAACGGGTCAACAATTGGAAGGAGCGCCAGACGTGTTGGGACATCAACCTCCTAAATGTTTCTTCTCATTTACATCTCTGTGTCCCTGTGCCAAGCGATGTTCCCCAGTGGTGATGTTACACATAGAGACATGTTCTGGCTCATTAAATTGCTTTAACGGTGCAATATAATTTACCACCTTTTAACAAAGCGAAGAATAAAATAATGTTTTCAGTAAGAATTAGGGCTGTAACGGCTGCCTTGTATGGATGAGTGGAAACCCAGTTTCTGTTTTTTAACCAATTTTCTGAAAATTCTAAACTTTATATCTTGTAGCTAAATACTCATCGCTGATTTTTACACAATCTTTAAGATTGACAACAGCTCATAAATAGATTAGTAGTGGACCATGATCTAATGTTTACAGGCCAGGTCCAAACAATAAGGATCGGACAGTTTGAAGAATATTGTCCGATCAAGATCAAGCCAACATTTTGGGCTGACGTGTAGCCACTAGCCACTAGCTACAGCTACTGCACCATAGAAACCTTGCCAGCATTTCGGCCCCACATCCAATCACTTTCCAAAAGCTTACCACCTCAACCTCTGCAACATCTCCAAAATACGTATTTTTCCTAACCAATGACACCACCAAGCTCATAATTCACTCCCTGGTTAACTCTCAACTTGATTACTTCAACTCCCTCCTCATTGTATTACCTTTACAATGGCTATATCCATAAACCTAAGTGAATAAAACTGTGACAAATTGTGCATAAACCATAAAACACGTGATAAAAAGCAACAATATGCAAATCATAGTCCATGCATGTGAACCATGTCAGAAATGATGGTCTCCTATGGTTCGATCTTCCTTCCACAATGCTTCACCCCACCGCCTCATCCAGACACAACGGCTCATAAAGAAAAGACAAAAGATGAAACAAATCTCATTGCGCAATATGTAGCGTCAAATAGAGGGACGGTATGACAGCGGTACGATCGCACTCGCGAATCCTTGGGACAAACAAAACATGCAGCCTTGCTCAGTTTAGCGATCTCCTCGGTGACGGACACCGCATGAGGAGATCGCTACACTGAGCGAGGCTGCACGTTTTGTTTGTCCCAAGGATTCGTGAGTGCGATCGTATCGGAAAAAAAAGAAGACTAATATCACTTTAAATCCAGCTTGAAGCCCAACTCATGGGGCGAAAAGGATTGGAGGCAAATTAGAGGTGGACTTTTAATTGGATTACACATTGAGGGTGGAATAATGGAGAACGATTTTGTTACCCTCTCTGAACCCCTTTCCACATGCCAGCCAGTGCAAGGGATGGAGAGTGGAGGGAGTGAGTAGTCCTCTACAACAACTTTTTTTTATTTATTTTTTATTATTATTTTGCAGAAAGGGGTGAACAATCTCCTTTTAACCACGACCGCCTCCTGCATATATACGTCAGCAGAATGGCACGGCTGGGCAGATGCATGTACAGGTACGTCCTGTACATCTACCCAGCTGTGTGTCGCGGGCGCGCACCAGCGACCCGGTCCGACGCTGCGGGGCCCGCGGACACGATCGCCGCTGGGGTCCCGCGATCGGTCCCCTGAGCTGAAGAACGGGAAGAGCCGCGTGTAAACACGGCTTCCCCGTGCTTCACTGTGGCGACTGCATCGATCGTGTCATCCCCTTTATAGGGAGACAGAATCGATGACGTCACTCCTACAGCCACACCCCCCTACAGTTGTAAACACACACTAGGTGAAACATAACTCCTTCAGCGCCCCCTGTGGTTAACTCCCAAACTGCAACTGTCATTTCCACAATAAACAATGCATTTTAAATGCATGTTTTGCTTTTAAAATGACAATGGTCCCAAAAATGTGTCAAAATTGTCCGAAGTGTCCGCCATAATGTCGCAGTCACGAAAAAAAATTGCTGATCGCCGCCATTAGTAGTAATAAAATAAATAATAAAAATGCAATAAAACTATCCCCTATTTTGTAAACGATATAAATGCAAACCAACCGATAAACGCTTATTGCGATTTTTTTTTAAGAATATGTATCGGCCTAAACTGAGGAAAATTTTTTTTTTTTTATATATATATTTTTGGGGGATATTTATTATAGCAAAAAGTAAAAAATATTGAATTTTTTTCAAAATTGTCGCTCTATTTTTGTTTATAGCGCAAAAAATAAAAACCGCAGAGGTGATCAAATACCACCAAAAGAAAGCTCTATTTGTGGGGAAAAAAGGACGCCAATTTTGTTTGGGAGCGATGTCGCACGACCACGCAATTGTCAGTTAAAGCGACGCAGTGCCGAATCCCAAAAAAAAGGGCCTGGTCCTTTTACCTGCATTTTGGTCCGGGGATTAAGTGGTTAAAGAAATGTAAAATAGTAGTGGGCTTTAAACACATGACACAAGACCAACATGTCTTTCATTATTTCAAGGTCATCTTTATTTGGGTGCGCATAATATCTATCTATCTATCTATCTATCTATCTATCTATCTATCTATCTATCTATCTATCTATCTTATTATCTCTGAAAACCGCCTAGAGTAAGCTTTTGCTGCACCCTCTTCATCGCTAACTGACTGCATGCACTCTGCCAGTAAAAATAAATGCCATCCTCGGTGACCTCCTTTAAAATAGAACACTTTGGTCAGGGCACGGATGGATATTACAGCTGTGTGGAAGCTCATAACATTTAAACATTTTCCATGCTCTTTAATTCATTTGGGGAGGAGCACTTGCCTAAAGAAGTCACCTCTATGCCAAACCGCAAGAGATGCTGCCTGTGCCAAACTGGAGGGAGTTGTCTGCTCGGTGTGAACAGCCAACACCCAGTTCTTCAAAACTGCGGCTGTTACTGCTTGAATTAGAGATGAGTTCTACGGTACAGCAAGGTCCCCTGTGGCTCTAAAGTGCTTGATGAACTACAAGTCCCAACATGTCCTGTCTTTCTTCTTAGCAGCCGGTTGCATACTTCTTGTGTAACGTAAGGCTGCACGTATACATTTTACATGTCTTATGGCAATCTCATAAATACCCATTCTTGAAACTGTTATTGAGTAGCTGTGATTTCTTCTAATTGAAATTATCCCTTTTTCTTGCCACAAATATTCCTGTTTTGCTACACTTCACTATCATACGTTGTAGACTGGTTTATGTGACCAGCTTGGATTTTCACAGTGCTCCAAGGGTTGACTTTTTGATATACACTATATTACCAAAAGTATTGGGACACCTGCCTTTACACGCAAATTAACGTTAATGGCATCCCAGTCTTGGTCCGTAGGGTTCAATATTGAGTTGGCCCACCCTTTGTAGCTATAACAGCTTCAACTCTTCTGGGAAGGCTGTCCACAAGTTTTAGGAGTGCGTATATAGGAATGTTTGACCATTCTTCCAGAAGCACATTTGTGAGGTCAGGCACAGATGTGGACAAGGCCTGGCTCCAGTTCAACCATAAAAAAGTAAAAAAAATACAAATTAATAACAACAACATACAATCTCATATACAATCTCATATACCCAACTCCACACCCACAGTTGATCCAGAGGAAGGCAAAAAACCTGAGCATGATCCAATTTGCTACAGCAGGGGAAAAAATTCCTTCCTGATCTCCCGAGAGGCAACTTTACCTATAAATGTCGGTACTCAGTTATATTATGTACATTTAGGATATAATCCAGACCTTTCTTAAAGCAATCTACTGAGCTGGCCAGAACCACCTCTGTAGGGAGTCTATTCCGCATGTTCACAGCTCTTACTGTGAAGAAACCGTTCCGTATTTTGGAGGTGAAATCTTTTCTCTAGACGTAAAGAGTGCACTCTTGTCCTTTGTGTTGACCGTAAAGTGAATAACTCAACTCCAAGTTCACTATATGGACCCCTTATATATTTGTACATATTGATCCTACCCCCCCTTAATCTCCTCTTCTCAAGAGTGAATAAATTCTGTTCCTCTAATATTTCCTCATAGCTGAGCTCCTCCATGCCTCTCATCAGTTTGGTTGCCCTTTTCTGCACTTTCACCAGTTCCCCAATATCCTTTTTGAGAACTAGGGCCCAAAACTAAACTGCATATTCCAGAAGAGGTCTTACTAATGATGAATTAGTAATTCATCCCAAAGGTGTTCTATTAGGTTGAGGACAGGACTCGCACTCCAAATTCGCTAATCCATGTCTTTATGGACCTTGCTTTGTGCACTGGTCAAAATCATTTGGTGGAGGAGGGATTATGGTGTGGGGTTGCTTTTCATGGGTTGAGCTTGGCCCTTTAGTTCCAGTAAAGGGAACTCTTAAGGCATCAGCATACCAAGACATTTTGGGCAATTTCATGCTCCCAACTTTGTGGGAACAGTTTGGGGATGTGCGTAGTCACCCAAGGACAGGGAGTATGTGAATTACAAAATTAGGCCTGGTTCACACCTATGCATTTTATGGGCATTTTATGGAAAGGGCCAGAGATGTTTTTTGGTTCCTTAGACTTCAATGGATCAAAAACGCACCTGGAATATGCAAACTGCAACCTGTAAAGGTGTGAACCAGGCCTAAGGCTGGATTCACACCTATGCATTTTAATGCTTTTTGCATTTTGCAGATTTGCACTACAGTCCATTTAATATGGCTTCCTATGGAATAGGTTCTGTAGTGCAAATCTGCAAAATGCAAAATGCAAAAAGCACTAAAAATGCCATAGGTGTGAATCCAGCCTTAGGTGAAAATGGCGAAAAGCCTTTTAAGAAAAAAAACTGATTCCGCTTTTACATTTAAGAACGGATACCACAGTATATTTAGTTTTCATTTTTGGGTGTAGATGTGCTTTAACTAATAATAAAGTCAACAAAGAATTTGCTAACTGAAAGTTTGGGTCAGTCAAGGTAGCTATTTGGTATCTGAATTTTACAAGATGGTCGGATAGCACCAATGCTTGCACAGTTGCAGAAATAGAAAGAGGACAAAGGAAGAGTGATTGACATTAATTATATCCGCGGTCTGTCCTGCAGAGAGACTTATGCTGGGTGAGGCTGCAGGTGTTTCGACAGCACATAAAAGTTGAAACAGAGTTCATGTAATAGAAGGCAGAGTTTAAAGTACCAAAACTATTTTTTTTTCTTTGTATAGTGTATTAAAGGGTTCTCGGGGTTTTTCCTTGTTGTTTTTTGTGCGTCTTGTTCCAAAGATTTCATTACCTGTCCTGAAGATGTAACGGGAAATGAGAGAATGTATTGGGAATTCTCCTCTTTGACAGTTTTTACTGCAACGGGTGTCCCTTTGGAACATTCCCCTTCACATCTTGTTCTGGTGGAAGCTGTAAGGCTGGGTTCACACTTATGCAAATTGGATGCGTCTTTCCCCGCATCTAATTCGCATGACGAGAGTGTGCTCGGCTTGTTATGGCCGCGGCCTGTATTTGGAAAGGGTCCTGTGCGTCTTTTGGTTCTGATTCAGGTGCAAATTCAGGCAAAAATTCAGATACTGATTCGTACCTGAATCGGTGAACATGGACGCATTTGGACTCCGGGCTGTGGGCCGCGGCCCCAGCATGTGTGAACCTAGCCTGAATGTTCAGAATGTTTTACGTTTCCCATCACTTTCTGGTTCAGTGGCAGGAACACAGACCACATTAAAAACTTGACAGAGGTTCTAATCCTTCCCTGTTCTACTCTGAAGAAAAAAAACTAAAAAAATGAACAAACAAGGATACATCTGCCCATCATCTGTAGTGCCAAAACTAGCTAATGTTTCTCAACCAACTGACCCAACAGACGTAAGCAGAGAGAACATGTGGTTGTTATTATTATTATTATTATACAGGATTTATATGCCGCCAACAGCTTGTTCAGCACTTTACAAAAAAAAGGGAGACAGTAGAGTTACAATATAGTTTAATACAAAAGGGTTAAGAGGGCCTTGCCTGTAAGAGCCAAGGATCTAAAAGGAAGGGGCAAGTAAATGGTATGGTCTTTAGGCGGAGGCAGGATAGTCTTCAAGAGATGAATTTTGAGGATTCTGTCATGGCAGATGGAGTAGGTGTTAGCTGGACAGATAGAGGTGAAGGGTTATGAAGGAAGGCAAAACCTCTAGAAATCCTTGGGTCTTGCATGGGAGGAGCAGAAGAGACCGTTTGGGTGACTATTTGAGAAGAGGTTGGTGATATAGCTTGGGGCAGAGCTCTGGGTGGTTTTGTATGTTGGTGTACTGACTATTTTTGTTGGGGAGAAGAAGCCGGTGGAGGAAGGGGCTGTGGGACCACTGAATTTTTGGTAAGCTAGATAAGTCTGACCGCAGCATTCATGGTGGGCTAAAATGGATAGCCTGTGAAAAGGTTGGCCAAGGAGAAGGCAATGTGTATGTCTGGGTGAAAAAAATTAAATAAAATAAATCCAAAATTGCACATTTCCCCATGTCTTGTTTCTTCAATAGTATAGGAAAAAACACCTGTTAAGCCTGCAAGAAATACAGTGAGCTCCTAAATTTCTTTTTGAAGTGTCAGCTCAGTACCTCTACTGCATTGATATCCCAAGCAGTGTTCTCTTTGCATCTCCTTTGCCTACATTACAGCCACAAGACATTTGAAGATTGATCACTGGCAGTGTACCACCTTTACTAGAACTTGTGCAAAACCCAACAGTCAAGTGACTACCAAAATATAAGTAACACATTATAAAATTTAAAGTGGTTCTAAAGGCTCAAGTTTTTTTTTTTTTTTTTTTTTTTACCTTTTATGCATTCTATGCATGAAGGTAAAAAAATCTCTGTGCACCTGCCCCCACTAATACTTACCCGAGCCCAGTCTCGATCCAGCAATGTGCACGAGACTCTCGGCTCTCTGGAGCCATTGACTCTCGCTGCTGTCAATCACCACCAGTGAGCCAATTGAGGAGTGAGAGAGGGCGGGCCTAGCTGCAGTTCTGAGTGTGAATGGACACAGAGACATGGCTCAGGAACGAGACTGCTTGGGTGCCCTCATTTGCAAGTTGCTTCCTCTGAGGACACTCAGCAGGAGGGACCAGGAGTTCTGGCGGGAGCTCTGAGAAGAGGAGGTTTAGGGCTGCTTTGTGCAAATGTAATGCACAGAGCAGATAAGTGTGGTATGTTTGTTATTTTAAAAACAAAAAAATAAAGCCTTCAATATCACTTTAATTCCCAGGAATAGAAGAGACTCAAAATTTAGTTAGTATACCCAATCTTAATGAATAGAAAAAATGCTATAATACAAAAATTAACAATGCCAGAGTTCTCTCCTGCTCGACAACAGAACACTCCTGTTATAGAGATGAGGATAGGGAGAGGGTGCTCTGTAGTCCAACAGAAGGGAACTGGACAGAGCTGACAATAAAGCTTTTCTGTGCAAAGTCTATGCTGGATAGCAGAAGTAATTGTCGTCTTCTAGAAGCTTCCCTAAAGCCTCGTTTTCTCGGCAAGAACCAGCAAGAAAACTGCTGGCAGAGCTTTCTTACTGAGTAAACTGTGCGTGTGTACGAGGCTTTAAGGTTTCTCATCAAGAAAACTGCCCAGAATCTAGTTAAGAAAAATAGAGAACCTGTTCTCTATTTTCTCGTCGTGATTCTCTGCAGTGTTTTCCTGCCGAGAAACCTGAGCGTGTGTATACTTACCTCTCCATGGAATCCACGCATGCTCGAAATGACTTTGACGCATGCGCGGTGGCTTCCAAGGCATAGGTAGGGTGAAGCAAGATGGCGGCGACGGCATCGAATGTGACGAGCGCATACTCGTCGTAGTCGATGACGTCACCGCGTTCATGTCATTCAAAAGAACGGTGGTTCTTTTAAATGGCCTGTGTGTACACTTGGTCGGCAAGAGAATCTTGCCAAGAATCTCGTCAGGAAAAACAAAGTTTTTTTCTGATGAGATTCTGGGCCGTGTTTACAGGGCTTACGTGGTCTTTCTTGGTCTTCCCTTGCTTACATCCACCTCTCGGATTGTGGCCATTTATGGCCACCTTAGATTCCTTGCAGCAACAACCAAAAAATGTCAACATGTATTGAAAAGAAGCCTTATGACAAAGGGATTAGCTTTCAAAATATTTTAAGTACCTCTTACATACACATACAGTAAATATCCTGGGAGAGAAGACGCTCTCAAAATATAAATAAGTAAATCTTCTAATAAGACATCAGTTCCCTCTGCTTCTGCCAAGTGCAAAGGGAACTGCGGTCTTATCAGTAGAAACAAATGTTTTTGTTGGGATAAAAAGAAAAGAAGTCACATGTAAGGCTCTATGTGCCAAGAAACTGTTACATTACAGTCACAAGAGATGCAGAGATTGATTACTGGAAGCATACCACCACCACCTGTGCAAAACCCAACAATCGAGCAACTGCCAAAATATCTGATTGAAACATTATGTTTAATCCCCAAGAAAACAAGAGACTCTAAATTTAGTTATATCCAGAAAGGATAAATGGCAAGACACAAATCTGACTAATGATCTTTGAAAAAAGCTCAACTCCAGACTAGACCAATAAAAATGAATTTAAGATACAAATATGGTAATCTTGTGAAAAGATTTAGTAATTTTGTTCATGTAGTCATGCGATTTTGCATATACTGGCTTGTGACCAAGTTTCGTCTGCATTTAAAGTGGTAGTAAAGTCATGATGTTGATTTTTACCTATAAGTAAGCCTATAATAAGGCTTACCTTTTTAGGTACAGTAAATATTTCCTAAACGTGCACCATTTAACAGGTTGGTGACATCACTGGTGCATGCGCACTGGGCTCTGATTGGACTGTGTCCATTTAGAACTCTGTGTCGCGGCTGTGACTCCCGCATGCATTTCCGGAAGTGACATTGTTGCGGCTCGTCCATTCATACGGCAGGAGACCGGGTGAAGATAAAAGCACCATGACAGCGTGGTGCTGGAGGGCTTCATTTTCAGGCAATGCATACTAGCACATTATAAATTTAACAACCTGACGGCCCAATTTATTTGTTCTTTGATGCAGTTTACTACCGCTTTAAGCAATACAGTTTGCTCACCGTTCTGCCCACAGTCTCAGTACTAGTTATTGAAGGAGCACCACCATCAAAAGTAACATTTCTGTCTTTGCAGATGACACCAAACTATGCAGTGGAATAACGTCCTTACAGGATGTCGCCAATTCACAAGCCGACCTCAATGCTCTGTCTAATTGGGAGACTAAGTGGCAGATGAGGTTTAATGTTGATAAATGTAAAGTTATGCATTTGGGGGCTAAGAATATGCATGCATCATACATACTAGGAGGAGTAGAACTGTAGGGATCTGTAGTGAAGGATCTGGGGGTTTTGGTAGATCATACGCTCAATAATGGCATGCAATGCCAAGCTGCGGTTTCCAAAGCGAGCAAAGTCCTTTCTTGTATAAGAGAGGTATGGACTCTAGAGAGAGAGATATATAATTTTGCCCCTGTACAAATCATTAGTAAGACCTCATCTGGAATATGCAGTTCAGTTTTGGGCCCCAGTTCTCAAGAAGGATATTGGGGAACTGGAGAAAGTGCAGAGAAGGGCAACCAAACTGATAAGAGGCATGGAGGAGCCCAGCTATGAGGAAAGATTAGAGGAACTGAATTTATTCACTCTTGAGAAGAGGAGATTAAGGGGAGATGTAATCAACATGTACACATTTATAAGGGGTCCATATAGTGAACTTGGTGTTGAGTTATTCACTTTACGGTCAACACTGAGGACAAGGGGGCACTCTTTACGTCTAGAAGAAAAGAGATTTCACCTCCAAATACGAAAAGCCTTCTTTACAGTAAGAGCTGTGAAAATGTGGAATAGACCCCCTCCAGAGGTGTTTCTGGCCAGCTCAGTAAAGTGGTTTAAGAAAGGCCTGGATTCTTTCCTAAATGTACAGTTGTGGCCAAAAGTTTTGAGAATGACACAAATATTAATTTTCACAAAGTTTGCTGCTAAACTGCTTTTAGATCTTTGTTTCAGTTGTTTCTGTGCTGTAGTGAAATATAATTACACGCACTTCATACGTTTCAAAGGTTTTTATCGACAATTACATGACAATTATGCAAAGAATCAGTATTTGCAGTGTTGGCCCTTCTTTTTCAGGACCTCTGCAATTCGACTGGGCATGCTCTCAATCAACTTCTGGGCCAATTCCTGACTGATAGCAACCCATTCTTTCATAATCACTTCTTGGAGTTTGTCAGAATTAGTGGGTTTTTGTTTGTCCACCCACCTCCTGAGGATTGACCACAAGTTCTCAATGGGATTAAGATCTGGGGAGTTTCCAGGCCATGGACCCAAAATGTCTGGATTGTTGGAAGAAGTTGCTGTTGAAGGGTGTTTTGGTACCATTCTTTATTCATGGCTGTGTTTTTGGGCAAAATTGTGAGTGAGCCCACTCCCTTGGATGAGAAGCAACCCCACACATGAATGGTCTCAGGATGCTTTACTGTTGGCAGGACACAAGACTGGTGGTAGCGCTCACCTTTTCTTCTCCGGACAAGCCTTTTTCCTGATGCCCCAAACAATCGGAAAGAGGCTTCATCGGAGAATATGACTTTGCCCCAGTCCTCAGCAGTCCATTTACCATATTTTCTGCAGAAGATCAATCTGTCCCCCTTTTTTTTTTTTTTTTGGAGAGAAGTGGCTTCTTTGCTGCCCTTCTTGACACCAGGTCATCTTCAAAAAGTCTTCGCCTCACTGTGCGTGCAGATGCGCTCACACCTGCCTGCTGCCATTCCTGAGCAAGCTCTGCACTGGTGGCACTCCGATCCTGCAGATGAATCCTCTTTAGGAGACGGTCCTGGCGCTTGCTGAACTTTCTTGGGCACCCTGAAGCCTTCTTCACAAATGCGGTGGATTTTTTTTTATGGGATTAAGTTAATTTTCATGGCAAAGAGGAACTTTGCAATTAATTGCAATTTGTCTGATCACTCTTCATAACATTCTGGAGTATATGTAATTTCCCATCTCAAAAACTGAGACAGCAGACTTTGTGAAAATTAGTATTTGTGTCATTCTCAAAACTTTTGGCCATGGCTGTACATAATATAACTGGGTACTGACATTTGCTGTAGCAAATTGGATCTTGCTTTACTGTTTTTTTTGCCTTCCTCTGGATCAACTGTGGGTATAGAATTGGGTATATGTGATTGTACAATATTATTATTATTTTATTTCTTATGGTTGAACTTGATGGACTTGTGTCTTTTTTCAACCTGACTAACTATGTAACTACACTCGGGTCAGTACTTTAGGGTTGATTTACTTACGTAGCACAGTGGCTAAATGGTTAGCATTTTGCCCTAGCAACATTAAGGTAATCGCCACGGCACCTCCTGCCTGGAGTTCTCCCTGTGCCTGTGTGGGCATCCTCCAGTTACTTTGGTTTCCTTCCACACTCCAAAGACATGCTGGTAGGTTAATTGGCTCCTGTCTACATGGTCCCTGGTATGTTTATGTATGAATGTAAGTTGGGGACCTTAGATTGTAAGCTCCTTGAGGGCAGGAACGGATGTGAATGTACAATATATATGTAAATTGATGGCGCTGTATAAATACTTATAATAAATAAAACCTGGAGAGTGCAAAATTTGGTGCAGCTCTGTATAGAAACCCATCAGCCTTTTTAGCCAAGCTTAATCGAACAAGCTGAAGTTAGAAGCTGATTGGCTACCATGCACAGTTGCATCAGATTTTGCACTCTCCAGTTGTAGTAAATTAACCCCTTTGTGTAACCTATCTGGAACAGGCATGTGAATGAAGATGTCGGACTTTACAGACATGCATGCTTAAAGCTGGCCATTGACTCAAACCCTGTAACTCAGTTGATTAATGTATTAGCCAAACAGCTAGCTTCCAGGGATTGGCAATGGCAGCTCCCTAATGTTTCTCAAAAAAGGTTTTCTATAAAGGTCCTAACTAAAGCTCAACACACACATTGCAATTTGTAATTACAATCTTCTTTAGGATCTACCATTAACGTGGTTGTTAAGCCACTACTATAAAAAAAACTCCCATTCTGTCTGTAACATAACAATATGTGTCTGTGTTATATAAAAAATATACCGATCTGTACCTATATCGGAGCAGCTCCTGGCACTTCCGTGATTCCTTGGTTCTCTCTTCTGCCCAGCTGACAGCTCCAGCAGGCGGGGCTGAACACTCCCGATGATGTCAGCCGGGGAGGAGGGAAAGAGCTGAGTCGTCATGTGAGCGCCGGGAGCCACTCTGATATAGGTACAGATCGGCATATTTTTATATAGCACAGGGCCACATATTGGTATGTTACAGAGAGGTTTGGAGGATTTCATAGTAGTTATGAGAGCAGCAGGAGGGGAGGGGGTGGGCACTAACAGGAAGAGGGAGAGGACAGAGAAGGACAAAGCAGGACTGAAGATGACGGAGGCACGTAAACCACGGTACCAGGGCTCAGCAGCCATAATAAAACGTGATAAGTTTACAGGGTGAAGGGTAAAGCCAGGTAGGATCAGCCAGGTTTAGGTGACACAAGCACTGTGCTGTTATTCATGCTTTAGGGGGGACAAGATCTGTTCTTTTTTGTTTGTTTTAGATTAACAAACACTTTATCTTTTTTTGTACAGGGGCTTACCTGGTTATAGCTTGATTGGATAATTTATATAGGTTCTACTATTTTTTATGTCATTTTGGTAAATCAAAAGTTGATTGTGCAGTCGGATCCATTTTATAATGGACATTGACCAATTTGTAAAAGTAAGCAGAACATTCTATGTTATAACATTAAAAATGTTGATTTTTTTTCTTATCACTCTAGATTAGGGGTGGTTCTTTATTTTCCGTTAAATCGTAATAGGATGCATTAAGGTGAAAAAACAGGAGGGTTTACAACCTCTTTAACCATTTCAGCCCGAGCCTGTTTTTCAGACAGTGTTAAAAACAAGTTTGTTTGCTAGAAAATTACTTGGAACCCCTAAACCATTATATATATTTTTTTCTAACACCTAGAGAATAAAATGACGGTCATTGCAATACTTTTTGTCACATCGTATTTGCGCAGCGGTCTTACAAGCGCACTTTTTTGGATAAAAAAATAAGACAACAGTAAAGTTAGCCCAATTGTTTTTTTTAGATTGTGAAAGATAATGTTATGCCGAGTAAATTGATACCCAACATCTCACGCTTCAAAATTGCACCCGCTCGTGGAATGGCGTCAAACTTTTACCCTTAAAAAAAATCTCCATAGGCGATGTTTAAATTGTTTACAGGTTGCATGTTTTGAGTTACAGAGGAGGTCTAGAATTATTGCACTCGCTCTAACTATCGTGGTGATACTTCACATGTGTGGTTTGAACACACCTTTTTCATATGCAGGCTCTACTCACGTATGCGTTCGCTTCTGCGCGGGAGCTAGTCGGTACGGGATGCTTAAAAAAAAAATAACAATTTCTTATTTATTTTACTTGATTTTACTTGATTTTATTTATTTTTACACTGTTTGTTTAAAAAAAAAGGGTCACCTTTATTACTATTTCAAGGAAGTAAATTCCTTGTAATAGAAAAAAAGCATGACAGAAATTTTAGTCATTTGAAAAAATGACAAAAATAAAATGGCTCTTTAAGAGCTATGGGTGGAAGTGACGTTTTGACGTCGCTTCTGCCCCTGCTATGGTATGGAGATGGGTGGGGGCCATCTTGCCCTCACTTGTATCCCATACCACTGGCGTGACAGGACCCGATGACCTCCGCCACTACTGAAGGCTCCGGTAGGTGCCGGAGGGGGGCCCCCTCTCTCGCCGCCGGAAACGGTGATCTTGCGGCGGAGTCGCCGCAGAGACCACCAATATCGCTAACCGAACCACCGCCTAACGAGATGGCTGCCTTGGTTATGCTGCCATTACCGAGATATCCCTCTTCAAAGTGCCGACGTCTATAGTCGTGTGGTGGTCGGCAAGTGGTTAAAGAATTAAATTGGCATAATTTTGCATTATACATCTCTGTAGAATGTATAGGTTAACGGAATTTTTTTTTTCCTCCTGTTAAGAGCCTTGCTGTTCTTTAATGACTTTATTTTGAAGCAGGCTGCGGCCTGTGGCACAACTGAATATCCTGGCCTCATAAGTACAGCTCTGGTATTCTAAGAGCCCAGCCTTTCTCAAATTTATTAAACATCCAATACTTCAGGAAAGAGCCAAATAGTTTCCAGAGAGAACATCCTACCCTCTGCGTAGGCAGTTCTGAGCGAGAAATATCTGAGGGTTATTTGAAAATAAAGCTGCTACAGCTGGGGGTTCTTTAATTCCCTTCAGTCATAGCAGCCGCCCACCTCTCTCTCTCTCTCTCTCTCCCTTCAGAAGTCAAAGCTCGCTAATGAGCAGGCCTAAAGTTTAAACAAAACATTCCTGCTTTGGGACGCTCCAAATTTAACCAAATAAAAACAAGGCCGAGAGGAAAAATATTTTCCAATAGTCTACAAGCTGAGTCTTAACGACATGAAAGGCCATTTGCAATAATTTTATTGGCCAATAACCATATAAAAAGGGAAATATAGTAAGGGTGAAAAGGGCTCCATAACAAGTGCGCCTGTTTCTCTTCATAAAAACGATGTCAGGCAGGCCCTTTGTAAACGCCGGGGCATGTTGAAGGTCTGCATCGGCAAGCTTGTGTATGCTGCAAGTGGGTTTTACATTTCCATCTAAGTCTATAGGAATGCAAAACCTGCTTGATGCAGGTGAGGAGGTGGTCAGCTGTAGGTCAAATGCACCTGTCAATCAAATGTAAATGATTTCTAGAATGTTTTAAATTTGATGCCATTGACAAAAGACCAAAGCTCGTCAATGCAGGCGCTGACAAAGCTAAGAAAGTGTTGAAAAAATGTATAATCAATAAAAAAAAATTATCAATATAACATGCTAATGGGCTTAACGTGATTGCTGCCCAGACCACTTAGAGCAGGGGTGTCGAACTCTATTTCATTGTGGGCCGCATCAGTATTATGATTGCCCTCAAAAGGGCCGGTTGTATCTGTAAGATTAGATGTCTAGCGCATCCCCTTACATGTCAAGAGCCCCCCCACCATCAGAAGTTCAGTCCCCCATTCTCCCTTGCATCAGTGTACCCCCCTTTCCTTATGCTGCTGCTGGGAAAAAGATGGATGCATTGCTTGAAAGCAGAAAGTACAGGGTCTGGAGGGGGTGTAAGGGCCACATGAAATGGCCTGGAGGGCCGGATTCGGCCCACGGCCTTGTGTTTGACACCTGTGACTTAGTGTATCCACTTGTGACTCTCAATAGGTAATAAACAAAATATGATATAGTGTAGCACAACCAAAAACTCATAAATCAAGTCCAAGTATTTACAAAATTCAACCCTAGTGCAACGTTTAGTGACAGTTCATTGATATCCAGTGACTTCAGTGACCACCACCTCTAGCTGGAATGTCTGCTCACCTCCCAATGTTGACCCCACTACAGAGTCACATACACCTGTAGTAATATCTCTCTGGATGCCTCGGGGAAACCCTTTCCTCCTCCTCCTGGTGTTCCTGAACAAGACAGACCTCTCGGGTTCTCACGATATGGACCCCACTACAGAGTCGCACACGCCTGGTGAAATATCTCAGGATACCTCGGGGACACGAATCCTCATCACAGTGCACCTAGACAGCTCAGACGTCCTCCCAGGATCTCATTCAGTCATGTGTGACCATATAAAACAAAGGCAAACCATAGTGCTCTCTGCTTAGAACATTTAATAAAACTTAACTCGGGGTTAAAGTACTTGCATACAAATGTGAAAAACATGCATATTATCAATATTGATGAAAACATGGTGACTGCTAAGGTGCCGCCATTCAAGATGTTTTTCTCAGTTTTCTCTGCAGCTTACTGCACTACACCTCTAGGCAGTAACATTAACCACTTGCTTACTGGTCACTTAAACCCCCTTCCTGCCCAGACCAATTTTTTTTTTTTTTTTTATAATTAAATCAGATCTTTTTTTTTTTTTTCTTTATTAAATATGCAGACAACATTGAGACGATACAAATTGCACAAACAAAATTACATTAACAAGACACACCCCCCCCCCCAAAAAAAAAAAAAAAGTACCCCAAACCACCTCAACAAACCCTATGCCCTCTCACCTCACGCTTTGAATGACAATTGCGCCGTCATGCAACACTGTGCCCAAATTCAATTATTTTTTTTTTTTTTCACACAAATAGAGCTTTCTTTTGGTGGTATTTAATCACCACTAGGTTTTTTATTTTTTGCAAAAAAAAAAAGAAAAAGACCGAACATTTAAACAGAAAAAAGTTTGTTCTAAAAATGTTAAAACTGGTAATTTTTCTCCTTCATTGATGGGCACTGATAGACGGCACTGATGATCACTGATGGGTGGCACTGATGATCACTGATGGGTGGCACTGATGATCACTGATGGGTGGCACTGATGATCATTGATGGGTGGCACTGATGATCATTGATGGGTGGCACTGATGATCACTGATGGGTGGCACCGATGAGCACTGATCAGTGGCACTGGGCATTGATAGATGGTACTGTTGGGGGGGAAAGGTATGTGGCACTGGTGGGTACTGATAGGTGGCACTGGTAGGTGGCACTGGTGGGCACAGATGAGGCAGCCACGTCTCTCTGTGTGAGGGACCAATGTCCCTCTGACAGATGCCAGTGATCACCTTTTTTCCCCCCCTCGCACTGACAACGTGAGGAGAAAAAACCCTGATCAAACTTCTGTTTATATCACGTGATTATCTGTCATTGGCTGACAGCTGATCACGTGGTAAGGGGCCAGGATTGGCCCCTTACCCCGATCTGTGATCAGCTGAGTCTCATAGACTCGGTAATCACAGAGCGCGTGCAGGCAGCTCATGCACGGGATGACGTCCTATGATTGTAAAGGTCACCTTAAACAACCTATTTAGTTTAAAATAGAAATGAAATGCAAAACATTTTTGTATAGATATAAAAAAGGGAAAAAAGTTATTTATAATGTTTTGTTCATAAGTGATCAAGTTCCCTCTATTCTCAGCTACATGAGAGCTAGAGGAGGAGAAGCGGCAGTACACTGAGCTTCCCAGTGAATGACTGTGCAGTGGGAGTGTGTCAGGAGAAGTCTGATCATTGGAGGAGAGCACACAGAGTTCCCAGCATAGCTAGAGAACTGACCATGGTGTGTACTCGTGCTTAGTGTAGTCAGTTTTTCATAGGAAAGCAGAGGGACTGGCAGGAAGACCAGGTATTATACATAAAGGAAGCAATATAAAGAGAACAGGAGACTTTATCATACAAGTACATGGTACAGCATGCACATATCACTGTTGGGGTAACAAACGCTTTAAGCTTTGACAAAAAAAAAAAAAAATGGAAGCTGATTGGTTTCTGCACCATATTTTGCACTCTCCAGTTTTAGCAATTCAACTCCTATATGTGAATGAGCAGAGAATGAGTTGAGTTGCGTTGAGAGATATCTTAACTACTTGAGGCCCGCGCTATAGCCGAATGACGGCTTCAGCGCGGACCTGAAAATCCAGGAGGACGTCATTTGACGTCCGCCCCTTTCCTCGTTCCCTGCGCGCGCTCCCGAGCGCACAGCGGGGGAAATTCTGTGCTGGTCTTGTCCCTTGGACACAGCCAATCACAGATCGCCGTGAACGGCCAATCGGAGTGGCCGTTTGGTATGCGATCTGTGCGGCCAATGAGAGATGATCTCAAATGTAAACATATGAGATCATCTCTCATTGCCGGCTCTCACAGAGACAGCGTGCTGTCAGGGAGAGAGGAGACCGATCTGTGTCTCTTGTACATAGGGACACAGATCGGTCACCCCCCCAGTCAGTCCCCTTCCCCCACAGTTAGAACACTATTCAGGGTACACATTTAACCCCTTCCTCACCCCCTAGTGTTAACCCATTCAATGCCAGTCACATTTATACAGTAATTAGTGCATATTTATAGCACTGATCGCAGTATAAATGTAAATGGTGTCAAAAGTGTCCGATGTGTCCGCCATAATGTCGCAGTCCCAATAAAAATCGCAGATCGCCACCATTACTAGTAAAAAAAAAAAAAAAAAATTCTGTCCCCTATTTTGTAGGCGCTATAACTTTTGCGCAAATCAGTCGCTTATTGCGATTTTTTTTTTTTTACCAAAAATATGTAGAAGAATACGTATCGGCCTAGACTGAGAATTTTTTTTTTTTAATTGGGCTATTTATTATAGCAACAAGTACAAAATATTGTATTTTTTTCAAAATTGTCGCTCTTTTTTGTTTATAGCGCAAAAAATAAAAACTGCAGAGGTGATCAAATACCACCAAAAGAAAGCTCTACTTGTGGGGAAAAAAGGAGGTCAAATTTGTTTTGGAGCCACGTCGCACGACTGCGCTATTGTCAGTTAAAGCGACGCAGTGCCGGAAGCTGAAATTTCACCTGGGCAGGAGGGGGGTATATATGCCCAGTAAGCAAGTGGTTAATATAGCGCGGTCTTACCCCGAAGGGCCCCGAGGGCGCATTGCAGAGTTCCTGTGAAAAGAGGAACCAGAAGCAGCACAGAGCGGCAGAAAGGGTGGAAGAGAGAGGCTACGCAGGGAATGCTTGCGTGAAAAGCCAAGTCTTCAGTAACCCACGGAAGACCGGAATAGTAGGGGCCTCCTGGAGCTCCACAGGGAGGCCATTCCATAGAACGGCACCTTGGTGGGAGAAGGCCCGGCCACCACGCCGGATTTTCTTGGGCACCGAGATGTAAAGGAGATCTCTGCCGGTAGATCTGAGTGATCTAACAAGAGCTTGTTTATGAAAACGAGAGCAGAGATGGCTTGGGGCCAGGCTTCTCATAATCTTAAACATAATACATCCAGCCTTAAAGCGGATGTGCCACTAAAAAACTATATTAAAAGCAAGCAGCTACAAATACTGCAGCTGCTGACTTTTAATATAAGGACACTTACCTGTCCTGGAGTCCAGCGGTGATCGCAGCAGATGACGAGCCGATCGCTCGTCACCCTGCTGCTCCCCCCTCCATCCACGGTGAGGGAACCAGGAAGTGAAGCGCTCCGGCTTCACTGCCCGGTTCCCTACGGCGCATGCGCGAGTCGCGCTGCGCCCGCCGATTGGCTCCCGCTGTGTGCTGGGAGCCGAGTGTTCCCAGCATACAACGGGGGGGGCGACGGGAAGCGGAGGAAAAACCCGTCCTTTGCCCGTATCGTAGGGCCGGAAGTGGGTGCAGATACCTGTCTGTAGACAGGTATCTGCACCCCCCTCCCCCCTGAAAGGTGTCAAATGTGACACCGGAGGGGGGGAGGGTTCCGATCAGCGGGACTCCACTTTAGAGTGGAGATCCGCTTTAAATAAGGTGCAATAGTGGACCGGCAGCCAGTGCAAGGCGCGGAGGACATGGAGGGTGTTTGACCAGGTCTGTTAGTTACAGAGTGCATTGGCCAGTGCAGTCAAATTCTGTTGCTTTTTTGGACTACAGTCATATTTAGAAAAAACGCACAAACGCTATAATAGGAATGTGGAGATAAAACCATGAAAATGGAGAGTGCAATGCCTGTCTGAATCGATATTAAAGGAACACTAAAGGTTCGTTTTTTATTAGATCAATTGATTGCTGTAAGCTAGAGCATTTAAATACCACTTACCTCGTTTTTCCTTTTGACCTCCAAAATACAGTAATCCAGGTTTGAAAATGCCATTTCCTGTCACTCCTCTTCTTGCTTTCCACCAGCATCTGAGCCGTTTTTCATGGTGGAAAGCAGAATGTGCTCACCCCCTCCCTATGACTACAGCCCTGCGTGAAGATGCTCTCTTATCCCTCACAGGCATGGAGGCTAAGCCTAATGGGAACTGTAGTTCCTATTAGGCCGTGATGTAGCAAGAATGAATGCGCACCGCAAACCAGGAAGTCAGTGAGAATAATGATTCAGGAGTGACGGAGGTGAATAAAACAGCTCGATTTCAACAGGTATCAAACTAGTTATAATGCAAAACATTACTTTTTACTTTATAAGCTACTGTCAGACTTTAAGGCTCCATTCACACCTTGGCGACAAAACGCCCGATGCCGGACGCTCGTGCCGCTGGAGGGGAGAATTCCCATTGCTGTCTATGAGATGGTTCACATCTCATAGACACCGTACGCCTGCCGTCTGAAAACAAGTCCCGGACTCTTTTTTTCAGGCGGCATTGGCCATAGAAAGCAATGGGAAAGATTTGTTAAAAAAAAATTACACGAATCGCGGTAAAATACGCCGCGTACGCGGCGTTACTTGTCGCGGGGGTGTGAATGCAGCCTTATTTAAGAGGAAAATATTTTTGTCTTTACAACTCCTTTAAATTCTGTGGCTTCAATTGGTCTTTAAATGTCACTCTGAGGCCCCGTACTCACGACCAAACATGTCTGCTGAAACTGGTCCGCAGGCCAGTTTCAGCAGACATGTTTGGTCGTGTGTGGGCGCGAGCGGGCCGAATTCCAGCAAACATTTGCCCGCCGGGCCTTTTCCCAGCGGACAAATATTCCTGGACTTGTTTTAAAACAGTCCGCTGGAATCCTGCCCGCTCGGACATGTACGGTCGTCAGTACAGACCTACCGTACATGTCCAGGCGCCCGCCGTCCCTCGCATGCGTCGAATGACTTCGACGCATGCGTGGAAGCATTTTAAAGGCGGCCTGCCCACGTCGCTGCGTCATTGTCGCGGCGACACCGCGTCATCGACGCGGCGACACCGCGGACACGCCCCGCGTATTGTTTACGCGCGGACTTCTGTACGATGGTGTGTACAACCATCGTACAGAAGCCCTCTGGCAGACATGTATGGTGAAAACGGTCCGACCATGTTTGGTCGTGAGTACCCGGCCTGACAATCATCGGACAAATACAATATGTAGCCCAGTCCATTGCTGTGCAACGTGGGAATGTTTCCAAGACGCTTCATGTTTATGTCATTAGCAAATGGAACATTAAACATCTCTTCTTGAAAATCCTTCTTTATTGGCTCTGCCATACACTAATTTTAGTACTGTGCATTTATTTTCTGTCTTTTTTTTTTTTTTTTTATGGCGGTTGGCCATCTTATAAAAGGCCTTTGCTGTTGAATTTATGCCTATATACTTTTTTTTTTTTTCAACATTGCAGAAAAATACATTTTGGCAAGACATCAGATTCTAAAGTAAGTCAGGCTATAGGCAATGAAAAAGCTCCTTGTTTTGTGATCTACTGGGACACATTTTTTTCATAAGTTTCCTTTGTAAGGTTTAAATACTGTGATTAAAGGAAGCAGTAACCGAAGGAATATGACTGAGGCTTGCAATGTAGCCTGGAAATGCATAACTTAAGCTATATTTTCCAGCTGCCAGGCTTTTATTTCTAGACTGTATTGGGGGTGCCAAAGTGCACACATTGCATGACTGTGAGCAAAGCTGTCCCCCTTCCCTGTTCACGGTTAAAGCTGAACTCTAGGCAAATATAAAACGCACAAATTGCCACAGCTGTGTAATCATTAAAGAGGAGCTCCAGTCTCCAGTCAAATACTGTAGCTGCTGACTTTTAATATAAGGACACTTACCTGTCCAGGGATCCAGTGATGTCCTCACCCGAGCCGATTCTTTAAAGCAGGGGTCCACCGATTTTATTTTATTTTTTTAAAAGTCAGCAGCTACAAATACTGGTAAATAAAGTCAGCAGCTACAAATCTGCTGACTTTTAAAATAAGGACACTTATCTATCCCGGGCACCCACGGTGTCGGCACCTGAAGGCGAGCGATCCCTCGGCTGTCGGATGCTGCCGCCGCCATCTTCGGTAAGGGAATCAGGAAGTGAAGCCTTGCGCCTTTACATCCTGGTTCCCTACTGCGCGACTCGCGCTACGTGATGCTACTGGTCCCTGCTGTCTTCTGGGACCTGTGTTTTTGCCAGAAGACGCGGGGGAGGTGGGGGACGTAGATACCTGAGGGTGGTTCGGGTATGCCCGAAAGTGGGAGCAAAATACCTGTATTACACAGGTATTTGCTCCCCCCTGAAAGTTGCCAAATGTGACACCGGAGGGGGGGAGGGTTCCGAAAAGCGAAAGTTCAATTTTTATCGGCTTTTATCAGTCTCCGTGCTGCGAGCGTCCATGATTTAAAAGCCGCTCCTTCTCCTCAGAGAGTGTCCTGTGATAGGCGGAACACAAATCTTCCCAGCAGCGCCTCTGTTCTGTGTTCCTCCTATCACAGATGCCTTCTTATCCTCGGACGAGATGAGAAGACGTCCGTGATAGGCGTAACACAGAACAGAGGCGCTGCTGGGAAAATTTGTGTTCCGCCTATTACAGGACAGTCTGAGGAGAAGGCGCGGCTTTCAAATCATTGACGCTCGCAGCACAGAGACTCACAGCTTGGTAGTCGATACAGAAAAACGTGAGTGATTGCACTGTTCGCACAGTGGGGGGCAAGTTCAGGCACAGTGAGGGGCAAGTTCAGGCACAGTGAGGGGCAAGTTCAGGCACAGTGAGGGGCAAGTTCAGGCACAGTGAGGGGCAAGTTCAGGCACAGTGAGGGGCAAGTTCAGGCACAGTGAGGGGCAAGTTCAGGCACAGTGAGGGGCAAGTTCAGGCACAGTGAGGGGCAAGTTCAGGCACAGTGAGGGGCAAGTTCAGGCACAGTGGGGCATGTAATGTAATGGCACAGTGGGGCATGTAATGTAATGGCACAGTGGGGCATGTAATGTAATGGCACAGTGGGGCATGTAATGTAATGGCACAGTGGGGCATGTAATGTAATGGCACAGTGGGGCATGTAATGTAATGGCACAGTGAGGCATGTAATGTAATGGCACTAAAAAAACAAACCTTTAGTGTTCCTTTAACTTGTAAACAGCAAATCTCAGAAAGAGCCTCGGTCCTTAAAGGAACATTAAAGGTTTGTTTTTTATTAGATCAATTGATTGCTATAAGCTAGAGCATTTAAATATCACTTACCTCGTTTTTCCCTTTGACCTCCAAAATACAGTAATCCAGGTTTGAAAATGCCATTTCCTGTCACTCCTCTTCTTGCTTTCCACCAGCATCTGAGCCGTTTTGCATGGTGGAAAGCAGAATGTGCTCACCCCCTCCCTATGACTACAGCCCTGCATGAAGATGCTCTCTTATCCCTCACAGGCATGGAGGCTAAGCCTAATGGGAACTGTAGTTCCCATTAGGCCGTGATGTAGCAAGAATGAATGCGCACCGCAAACCAGGAAGTCAGTGAGAATAATGATTCAGGAGTGACGGAGGTGAATAAAACAGCTCGATTTCAACACGTATCAAACTAGTTATAATGCAAAACATTACTTTTTACTTTATCAGATACTGTCAGACTTTAATTTAAGAGGAAAATATGTTTGTCTTTACAACCCCTTTAAGTGGTTAAGAACAATTGCTTTTGTGATATAATCGTAGTTTTGCCACTTGGTATGTTTCTTGAGCACAACATTTTCTAACCCAGAATTCAACTTTTATTTGAGATTTTAGCGTGCTCATCCATGAAAGGAGAATGCTTGGAATCAAGCCACTTTTCTTAACCAAATCTGCTTACATTGCTAAAAATGTTCTCTGTGATATTTCACACTCCTTCCTCTCCAGTGTTTAGAAGATTATCACGCTTTATATTATACAGGTGTGGTTGGAACAGCTTTATTCCAGCTAATGAATTGTGAAACGCTCTATCTGCCACATCCCCTGTTGCTGCAGTCACTCAGAAGGTGCTCTAGCTAAGCTTTCAATGAATAAGCGCAGAGTTTAAGCACGTTCTGGAAAGGCGAGTCCAAGTATTAAAATAAAGAAGGAGCTAAGGAAAACTGATTTATATTGGAGAGAAGACTTCAAGCACCGACTTGCACTGGAAGGGTAGGGCTTAAGTACAAAGCTGTCTAAATACACAGACTCGGTTCTGTGGTTTTAACTGTGTAAAGAAAAGCAGCGGCCAGGCCTCGGCGTGCGCCCGTCATCGGGTTTTCCTGCACACACAATAGTTAAATCGCCAGCTTTGTGCGTAGAAATTGCTGTCTCATCTCGCACACAGGGGAGATTCTTTCATCAAGTTCCTTATGTAATCACTAATTTGTTTTTACTGTATTGTGGTTTTTACAAAAGACGATTTCATAGTAACATTTCAGCCTGCAGCAAACTCCAGCGGAATCTGGCGGCTGTGACATAGTCCAAACTTTCTCCTTTGTCTGTTTCCACTTGGCATGTACCAGACCGACTTGTTGTCATAAGCCCTCAGCGTCAACGCCATTAAGGGCCGCTAAAAGGGAAAAGCCTGACGTGTCCTAGGGAAAGCGGGCTAATGAATGCTCTGTATGAACCTTCACTTTCATTGTTCTACTGAAGATGTTTGGATATTTAATGATTTGCTGGCAGTTCACTTGCTGTTTGTTGGGTTGGGTGTGGGGCTGTTTTTTTTTTTATTCTTGTCCGCACAGGGTGCTGCCAAGCTAAGGAAGGTCAGAACAAGGTAGTCAGTGTTTTTTTTTTTTTTTGTAGTCTGAAACTGATTTTGGTTTTTAATTTAACGATTTTTTTTTTTGTTGGCTCTGCCTAAAGTGACCCTGCTGTCTAGATAAACTCTATCCAGCAGCCCATGTAATAGAAAAGCTAGACAAAGTGAAAACTTTGCTCTTTTGCATAGCCGAGAGCACTGGTCTGGTATTATCCAACACTTGCGAAGTGCCAGCATGTTTCCCTCTAGGCAATGTCTCCTCCCCTGGTGGGAGGGGCCACAGAACCCAGCAGAGACACACCATCCGGAAGTGTCGGATAGGTATTCACAGCCATTGTATCCATCCTTTCTGCAAATTCCGCCGTTGTGCACCATGGGATCCTGAATTCCAAGTATGCAATTCATTTTCAGGTAATTGCATTTCTCGAAATCGGTGTTCTGTAGCCAGAGTTCACAGAGCTCCACGTATGGGAGGTGGAAGTGTTTGTTTCCTGAAACTGTGTTGTATAGCCTTTGTCTCTGCTTGATATATTGCCAATGATATTTAAACTTTAAAGTTTCACTTTCATGACTGTGAAATACTTCCCAGTACTGACATTTTGCTTCACCAGGCTTTCCGTAAGTCAGGGTTTGACAAATTTGAAATCTAGGAGCCAGCTAAAAAAGTTAGGAGCCAGAAAACGCGCCCCGTCCCGACGAGCTTGCGCGCAGAAGCGAACGCATACATGAGTAGTGCCCGCATATGTAAACGGTATTCAAACCACACGTGAGGTATCTGTAGAAAGAAATGTTTGGACAGCCGCACTCTGGAAAAAGCTTCTCGGAAGCTATGAGTAAGCACTGATTGTAGTGCGAAACGTCAGCTGCATGCCCCTGTCTTTGCTGTGATGTATGGTGTTTGATAACTTTTATCAATAAAAGGCAACCAAGAAGGTTTTTCCAGAGTGCGGCTGTCCAAACATTTCTTTCTACAATTGCTTCGTGCATTGCCGGCACCTGGGTTTCTCTGAGAGGATACGGATTTATCCACATACCAAATTGGAGCGGTGACTATCTTCTCCCACACTTGAGGTATCGCCACGATTGGTAGAGCGAGAGCAATAATTCTAGCCCTAGACCTCCTCTTTAACTCAAAACATGCAACCTGTAGAATTTTTTAAACGTCGCCTATGGAGATTTTAAAGGGTAAATGTTGTCGCCATTCCACGAGCGGACACAATTTTGAAGCGTGACATGTTGGGTATCGATTTACTCGGCGTAACATTATTTTTTACAATATAAAAAAAATTGGGCTAACTTTACTGTTGTCTTATTTTTTTTTTTTATAAAAAAAAAAAAGTTTTCCCAAAAAAAGTGCGCTTGTAAGACCGCTGCTAAAATTCGGTGTGACACAGTATTGAGACGACCGCCATTTTATTCTCTAGGGTGTTAGAATAAAAAATATATTTAATGTTTGGGGCTTTAATTAGAGGGAAGGAGATGGCAGTTAAAACACTGGGGAAGCTCCATTAGAATTGCTGGATTGCTGGCTTACTTGTCATGCCAATGGCCACCACAAGATGGCGCAAGATCACAGAAGTATGCTTAGGCCTGCAGAAGGCCGCAAAGCCACAGGCTCAATTACTGCCCGCCGTGGCCCGCCACGCGTCAGGGGGGCGCACGGAGACACAGGATGGTGTAGCCTGTGTCTCTGTGCGCCCCACCTCCCCACGATCGCATTGGGCCGCGACGGCCGGTAATTAAGGCCGCGGCTTTACGGCCTTCTGCAGGCCTAAGCTTCCCCGGGCGCCAGGTCGCTAATTCTAGTCGCAATTGCGACCAGGCGCATGGATTTTGTCGAACCCTGCCATAAGTAATAAACGGCAAGAGTTGGTGCATGCTAGGGCCCTTTCACACTGATCAATTTTTAATCAGTTTTTTAGTTAAAGTGATTGTAAAGTTTCGTATTTTTTTTTTAAATAACAAGCATGTTGTGCTTGCCTCCTCAGAGCAGTGGTTTTGCAAAGGAGCAGCCTGGATCCTCCACTTCTCGGGTCCCTCTACACTGCTCCTGGCCCCTCCCTCCTGTTGAGTGCCCCCACAGCAAGCAGCTTGCTATGGGGACACCCCAGCCGAGCTAAAGCTCTGTGTGCCCATTCAGACAAGAAGCTGCCATTCGGCCCCGCCCCCTCTCTCTCCTGATTGGCTAACTGACTTTGTCAGCAGCGGGAGCCAATGGCGCCACTGCTGTGTCTCAGCCAATCGGGAGGGAGAGTTCCGGACATCCGAGGGACTCTAATCGCTGGATAGAAATAGGGCTTGGGTATGTATTAGGGGGTTCTGGGGTGGCTGCTACACACAGAAGGCTTTTTATCTTAATGTATAGAATGCATTAAGATAGGAAAAAAAGTCTGCCTTTACAACTCCTTTTAAAAAAAAAAAAAAGCGGAAGAGTATGCGTTTTTGCCATGGAGCAGTGTGAAAGCAGCTGAAAAACTGATCGGTGTAAAAGGGCCCTAAATAGAACAAAATCTACATGGGTTTCCAATTTATTCATAAATATAAAAAAACTAAATTCAAAAACTATTAGCCAGATTCACGTAGGTGGGCGTAACGTTAGGCAGGCGTAGCGTATGGCATATACGCTACGCCACCGTAAGTTAGAGAGGCAAGTGCTGTATTCACAAAGCACTTGCCTCCTAAGTTACGGCGGCGTAGCGTAAATGGGCCGGCCTAAGCGCACCCAATTCAAATGTGGAACAATGGGGCGTGTTTTATATACAGGCATACCCCACTTCTTAAGTACACAATGGGACAAGAGCATGTATGTAAAACGAAAATGTACTTAAAGTGAAACTATACCTTTTTTAACTTCTAGGGTGTAGTGGGGGGTCAGGGACTGTAGTTAAGGTCTCAGGGGCTGTAGTGGGGGTGTCAGAAGCTGTAGTTGAGGTCCCAGGGGCACCCCGGAACCGGGCGGGCCATGCTCTCGGAGCTTCAGCTCCTTCTACTGCGGCTGCAAAATGTCTGTACAGTACTTGTAAGGCACTTTACGTACACTCGCGGGTATGTCCTTACTCGCGAGTGTATGTAAAGTGAGTGTACTTAAAGCGGGGTATGCCTGTAAATGACTGGTGACCCGACATGATTGACGTTTTTAACGAACGGCGCATGCGCCGTCCGTGGATATATCCCAGTGTGCATTGCTCCAAAGTACGCCGTTTCGACGTGAACGTAAATTACGTCAAGCCGGATTCGCGTACGACTTGCGCAAACAACGTAAAAAGATAGGCCTGTTCCGACGTCCATACCTTGCATGGGATGCGCCACCTAGGGAGCAGCTTTATCTTTACGCCGGCGTATCTCTAACGTAAACGGCGTAACTAATTGCGATGGGCGCACGTACGTTTGTGAATCGGCGTATCTAGTCATTTGCGTATTCTACGCCGAACTCAACGGAAGCGCCACCTAGCGGCCAGCGTAAATATGCACCTTAAGATACGACAGCGTAAGAGACTTGCACCGCTCGTATCTTAGCCTAATTTAAGCGTATCTGGTTTCCAGAATACGCTTAAATTTGCGACGGCGTAGATTCAGAGTTACGACGACGTATCTACTGATACGCCGGGGTAAACCATCTGAATCCACCTATGGGACTTGATAAGTTTTTGCCCTTTTTGCTCTGAAATTCCTAAATCTGCTTTTGTTCAACTAGTTGCCTTCAGATGTCACATAATATATTGGATGGTACCATCTGTATGCAATCAGAAAGTGTCACATGGTCTCAAAATAAATACACCCATTTCTAGAAGGTCCTATGGATTTGGACGATAACATATCTAAACAACAACATAAATACCATGGAGATTGCCACATCACCAATCTATATATATAAAACTCAGTGTGTGTGTATGTATGTATGTATGTATGTATGTTCCAGCATCACGTCCAAACGGCTAAAGATATTAACATGAAACTTGGCACACATGTTACTTATATGTCAGCAACAAACATAGGATAGGTGGTTTAACCCTTACCCACCCCCATTTGCCATGGTCAGGGTTTTTCTTTAAAGTCCCATTCAACTCTATGGGAAATACATGTTACTTCATAACTTCCAAACGGCTGTACATATTTCGATAACACTTGGTCACATGTTACTTATATGTCCACTTAAACTATAGGATAGTTAATGTATCCCTTAACTACCCCCATTTGTGAGGGTCGGGGTTTTTGTTTAAAGTCCCATGCAAATCAATGGGAAATGTATGTTCCCACATAACTTCTGTACGCCTGGAGATATTTCAATAATATCTGGTACACATATTACTTATATGCCAAATAAAAATATATGACAGTTAAATTAACCCTTACCTACACCCTTATATAAAAGATGGGTATATTTAGGTTAAGATAGGAAGACCGGGCAACGCCGGGTATTCAGCTAGTCAGGTTATAAAATATAATCCCTAAAGCCTCATTAAATGCCTTTTTAAAAATGCAAAGAATATGGCACAATCACTCTATCTGGTGAGGGATATTCATTTATACTCTGGGACAGCCAGGAAAGATTTTTATGGAATAGCAGTAGGCAGAAAGCCATTGGTACAAACAATCATCGTTGACTCCATTCATTGTTTTCCAAGATGCATATGGAGCAGGGGGCAGCCCGTCCGTTAAGGGCGCATTGGGCGCCGCCCACCGGCCTCTTTCAGGACACCGGATGCATGAATTCCAATACGGGGTGGGTGTTTTTTTGAAGCACCTATTAGAGCCAGAGGCGCAAAAAATGGCCCGGTCAGGAAAGGGGCAAATCCTTCTGGGGCTAAAGTGGTTATTAAAAAAAAATTACAATCACTTACATTTTTTAAATAAAATTACAAAAATCCCAGTTGAATCCATTTTATTTCCAGGCTGTAACACTATAAAATATAGTCAAGTCCCTAGAAATGAAGTGAGGAATACTTTATAGAATGTGCTATTAATTTAACACAACTGTAGGACTGCTGGAGAGAAATCCAGGTTATAGGTGTGCCTAATTGTTTTTCATATCCTTATATTTTGCTTCTGACCATAGCTAAGGATGACTTTGGGCTAGTTGATGTTTCCCTGTGTCTACGCATTTATGTTATATACATGCAAAGATCTAATCTACCAAACTAGCCCCATATGTTTTTGGCTATGCAATCCGTAAATGGTTTTGGCAGACCCCCCTCGGTATTAGGCTCTGTTACATTGTATTCGATTACATCCGGCAAGTAAGGTGTACTTGATTAGAATGTAGTAAATATGTATATATGGAAAAGACTTGTGGATCTTGGAGGCAATGTGTGCAACTCTGGTTACCTATTGGAAGATGTGATCCAAGATAGTGTTATACGAGACAGTCCTTTAATGCAGTCATTCCGCTAGGCCATTTATAATGAATATCATTATGCGAATTCTCCGACCCGCCCTGCGCTTTTTAGTCCCGTTTCTTAGAACAAGTGTAATCATGCAGATTTCCTTTCAATGAGTGAAAACTTGTTTTCAATTACTAAGACATTTGAAACATATTTTAAGTCAATTTCACAAGCGGGAAATTAAATTAGCAGTTTTGGAATTGAATTTAAATATATTTTTCGTAGCATTCAACCTTCGGACAACATTTGTGATAGGCTGAGCATTACTCCTACATTACATTACTATCATGTCGCTAGTGCTAAAGCAAAGTCCTTTAATTAAACTGATGGTGTTTGGAAGTAATTATTTAAAAAATGGACTCTTGACAAAACTTTTGTTTTAGATTGTGGGGAAGTGTTGGAACTTCTGTCTAGTTTACTTTCTTGTCCTGTTAAAGCGGAGTTCCACCCAAAAGTGGAACTTCTGCTTAATCCACTCCTCGCCCCCTTACATGCCACATTTGGCATGTAATTTTTTTGGGGGGGGGAGTGGGGGCTTCAGGAGGAGTGGGACTTCCTGTCCCACTTCCTCCTTCCGCCGAGGGGCTGCAAAGGCGAATAGTCTAATCGCCTTTTGGCAGCCCCTCCCTGTAGGCGATCGCCTGGGACACGTGACAGGTCCCAGGCGATCGCCTGTCCAATCAAATGGCACAGCGCTGCTCGCGCATGCACAGTGGGTGCCCGGCCGTGAAGCCGAAAGCTGTCACGGCCGGGTGCCCACACTTAGAATTGAGACACCGGCTGGAAGGGGGGGGGGGGTAGAGGAGAGGAGCGGAGCCCCGGCCGGAACGTCGCTGTAACGTGGAGCAGGTGAGTGTATGTTTATTAAAAGCCAGCAGCTACACTTTTTGTAGCTGCTGACTTTTAGTAAACATTAAAAATTAGTGGAACACCCCTTTAAGGAGATTTTCCTTTTCCTAATGCATTTATTCCTGTTACTACCACAGGAAATTAGAGGAAGTCTCCCCAGCTGTGTAACTGGTGGTGATGAAGGAGGTCCTATCCCTTGCTGTCTTAAAATATATATATTTTTTTGTACTGTTTGTGTACCTGTTTTATTATTATTTTTTCATAGTTTTTGTTTTCACGCTCAATTTCCATCAATCTCTAATTCAGAGGCTGTCACTGGAATAAGAAGTGAAGGCAAACACAGCAGTTAGAATCCGAGTGAGCCTTTAACCCAGGGGTCTCCAAACTTTTCAGAACGAGGACCACATTGTATATTTTAGTAGTAGTATTTGTAGCTGCTGACTTTTTTAATTTTTTTTATGAAGGAGCCTGGGAGACCTCTTTCTTTTCTGTTTCAATGCATTTATTGGTTTTAAGTCAGGGGCTAAAGAATGATCAGGTATTACAGAAGAATCCAAGAGGAATACAAACATAATCATAATTAATCCTTCTAGCAATTGGGATGATATTGAAGGATAATTAAAGTGAAATGGAAAGGGGAGGGAAAAAGGTCATACACTACAACCTACTCACAGTCCTCCCAGGGGTGGTCCCATTCCTGAGACCAATCCCAAAGGATGGAGTCTGTAAGAACTTGGGGTGTCAAAATAAATCTGTGCATCGCGATTCGGGTGTCCCTGATGCGGCATCAATGCATGCGAATGGGAAAGTCGATGTCGGGTGACGTCATCCTGACTGGGAGAGCACTCCGAGCCGTTAAATCCTATGCGGCCTCGGCTTTACGGGGTCATACCGGGATGATGGCCACAGCTGCAGGCATCATCCCAGTACCGTTTTTAGAGTGGGCGTTTGGCTTTCCAGGGATAACTACTAATGCCGCTAAAAGCCGCTCGGTTGTTATCTCAAAAGGCCGGGAGGTGACATCCCCCCCCTCCCACCGAATTCTGCCGCTTTTACCGGGCCACCCGTGCCACCGGGAGACCCTATCCGCGACCCGCCACTTCCGGCGGCTAGAGACAGACTGGCACGAAGCGTCGGCTTCGTTCCAGTCTGTATGTAAACAGACCCCTGAACCCTCCATAAAGAGTAACTGTCACCACCTATTACTGTCGCAAGGGATGTTTACATTCCTTATGACAGCAATAAAAGTGATCATTTTTTTTTTTTCAAACACAATGTAAAAAAAAATAAAAAAAAATGTAAAGCTCCCCTGTCCCCGCGAGCTCACGCAGCAAAGATAATGCATACGCAAGTCACGCCCGCATATTTAAACAGTGTTTAAATCAATCACACGTGTGAGGTATCGCTGCGATCTTAGACCTCCTCTGTAACTATAACCTGGTAACTGTTATTTTTTTTTAAAACATCGACTATGGAAATTTTTTAGGTACTGTAGTCTGCTAGTGTGCGCAAAAAGACACTCGCCTGTCCCACAATCCAGCGACGTAGCCACCCGAACCCTCCATTCTCTCCCCTGCGCGTCCATGGCGCTGGCAATACTACTGTGGGCATCCGGCTGTGACAGCTTGCATGTTCACAGCCAGGTGCGCATGTCTGCATAGCCGGGCTATCTTCTGGGACCTGTGATGTGTCCCGGAAGATTGCAGGGAAGAAAGGGCCGCCTAGATAGCCCAAGCGGAAGTGAGACCTTGTCGGTAAGCGTGATGCATCGTGGAATCGAATTGAATCGTTGACCAGATAATCATAATCGAATAGTGAGACATGTGAAGATATGCACCTCTAGTAAGAGGAACCAGAAAGAAGATAGGAGGGAGTAAGAAAGGACAGAGTCTAGAGAAGGATGGAGAAAAAGGAAGGAAAAATAACTCGGATACGCTGCTGGAAGCAGTCAGAGGAGGCCAGAACAAGCCGGTTGGAGTGAAGGAAACGTGTAGCAAATCCAAGGTTCCCAGACTTTGAGCTATTTGGGGTGTGAGTCATTCACAATGCTAGACATCTGCTCATGAAGCATCAAGGCAGTCATACGTGACTTCACCCCTTGAAAGTCAACGCAATGGGTCTTCCAGGCCTGGGCTAGGGTCTGTTTAGCAGATATAAAAAGATAAGTAGCCAGCTTCTGCTGGGATGCATCTAGGCTGGGAATCGGGCAATGCAATAGGGACAACTTTGCGTCTCTGTGGACCGTTATATGGAAGAGGGTCTGGAGCAGGCCAAAACCCCTGGATCAGAACCCTGACCTTTTTTAATTTTAAACCTTTTTTAAAAATGCTTGTAAATGTGTGTAGCATTCTTTAAAATAACTGATGAGTCTGCCATGAAGGCCCTTCATTCTTTATTTAGAGACCTGACATAATCCTTTTAAAACAGAACTACTCGGCATCTGAGCACCACAAACAAAAAAACTAAAATTTTGATTATTTTTTTATATTCAAAGCAAACTTCCCCCATCCATCCATGTCTCCATGCATTTTTTTTGCTAAGAAATCACTTTGAAAAACAACCCCCTAGCATTTCTGGCCATGGCCATCTTTAGCAAGGGAAGATGAATCATATAGCATTTACTTCCTGGAATCAACCTACTCTAAGCGCAGGCAGGAGGGTGTGCTTAGCTGAAAAAAACCCTCCTCCTTTCCTGAAGACTTCTGGGATGTATGACATTGTTTTGGCCCAGAATCCAGGAAGTAATTGAAGAAACGCAAAGTAAAAAAGTTTAAAGCAAGTAAATGTTATACAGTGCCTTGCAAAAGTATTCACCCCCTTGGATTTTCACCTATTTTGTTACATTAAAGCCTTTAGTTCAATGTTTTTTTAATCTGAATTATATGTGAATGATCAGAACACAATAGTCTAAGTTGGTGAAGTAAAATTAGAAAAATATATACATAAAACTATTTTTCAGAAATAAAAAACTGATAATTGACATGTGCGTATGTATTTACCCCCTTTCTTATAAAGCCCATAAAAGCTCTGGTGCAACCAATTACCTTCAGAAGTCACATAATTAGTGAAATGATGTCCACCTGTGCAATATAAGTGTCACATGACCTGTCATTACATATACACACCTTTTTGAAAGGCCCCAGAGGCTGCAACACCCAAGCAAGAGGCACCACTAACCAAACACTGCCATGAAGACCAAAGAACTCTCCAACCAAGTAAGGGACAATGTTGAGAAGTACAAGTCAGGGTTAGGGTATAAAAAAAAAATCAAAATCTTTAATGATCCCTAGGAGCCCAATCAAATCTATCATAACCAAATGGAAAGAACATGGCACAACAGCAAACCAGCCAAGAGATGGCTGTACACCAAAATTCACGTACCGGGCATGGAGGGACATGTATCTGTACATAGGACGACAATAAGCCGTATGCGCCATAGAGTTGGGCTTTATGGCAGAGTGGTCTGAAGAAAGCCATTAATTTCAGCAAAAAACAAAATGGCACGTTTTGAGTTTGCGAAAAGGCATGTGGGAGACTCCCAAAATGTATGGAGGAAGGTGCTCTGGTCTGATGAGACTAAAATTGCTATGTCTTTCACAAACCCAACACATCACATCACCCAAAGAACACCCTCCGCTCAGTGAAACATGGTGGTGGCAGCATCATGCATCATGCTGGGGGGTTTTCAGCAGTCGGGACTGGGAGACTGGTCAGAGTTGAGGGAAAGATGGATGGTGCTAAATACAGGGATATTCTTGAGCAAAACCTGTACCACTCTGTGTGTGATTTGAGGCTTGGACGAAGGAGGTTCACCTTCCAGTGGGACAATGACCCCAACCACACTGCTAAAGCAGCACTTGAGTGGTTTAGGGGAAACATGTAAATGTGTTGGAGGGGCCTAGTCAAAGCCCAGACCTCAATCCAATAGAAAATCTGTGGTCAGACTTGAAGATTGTTGTTCATAAGTGCAAACCATCCAACTTAAAGGAGCTGGAACAGTTTTGCAAGGAGGAATGGGCAAAAATCCCAGTGGTAAGATGTGGCAAGCCCTGAGACTTATCCAAAGCGACTTGGAGCTGTGATAGCCGCAAAAGGTGGCTCTACAAAGTATTGACTTTAGGGGGGTGAATGGTTATGCACATTGACTTTTTCTGTTATTTTGTCCTATTTGTTGTTTGCTGCACAATAAAAATTTTTTTAACATCTTCAAAGTTGTGGGCATGTTCTGTAAATTAAATAATACAAATCCTCAAAATGGGGGGGGGGGGGGGTGAATACTTGTGCAAGGCACTGTATACTTTACTATTTAGTTACTAATGCTAGCCACATAAGGATTAGAAATTGATTGAAAGAGTGAAGTTGAGCATTATTGCAAATAAAGACAGGGATGTCCCCCCCCCCCCCCCCAGCTGTGCTAACTGACAGAGGTGTAGGAATCTCTGTGACAGGACAGAATTGCAAATTCTTTGGTAGATTTGACAGTTCACACGTGTATTTTAATTTTGTATTTATTCATGTTGCCTGGAGTTTTAATACTCCTATTTGAATAATTTAATCTTTGTCATTTGATTTCAGACTGTTGTTCATAATCAGTTTACACTGGGTGGATTTGGCAGCATTGATATTTATGATAAAAATCTGCAGTCTTGCTTTCTTCACAGGGAATCGGATTGTATTTTGATCAGATACAGACAGTATTTCTGAAAAATCGGAATGCCTGTAGAACCAAAAATAGATGGCTGTGAATGGTTTGATTGTGTGAGCAGTCCTTGTGTGTTTGAAGTAGTGTGGCATGGTTTTAATAAAACGTACTGCCCCCCGTGACCTCGCTCGCTTGTTTGATTCTTTCAGATGCAAGGAAGAGAGCCTGCGTGGCTTACCACGCCAATGGTTATGCAACGTCTTGGAGGAAATTAAATCTAGCGATCCATCTTCTAGGCTCTGTGCAACCAGGCGCAGTGCTGGAATTCCATTCTACATACAGGTAACTGAGCAAGCTGTGCATGGTTTATTTTATGAGAATAAAAGTGATTTCTCTCTGATCCAATATGCAAGAGAGCCCATGTCCTCCCCTTGGTTTTTTTCCTAATAAAAAATGAAATTATGTGTTTCCTATTTTCTGAATAAATTTAAGAGCAGCTGGGGGAAGACCAGCTATTTTTTACACAGAAGGAAGTGATATAAGCCTGGAGTATAGGTAAACTTAATCACTGAAACTCATAAGTTTTATCATGTTAACTCAATTTCAAAAGTAACTTTCAACATGATTATCCCCTTCGCGTTAACAGTGTGCACATACATTCGGCCCTTCAAGGCTGGGCTTTTTTCCATTGGGCTCCATGTATATGTATCGGTCTTTGTGCTGGGAGCCCGCCGCACAGCGCCCTCTCTTCACATAGACTGGCATCTCACTGGGAGCTCCGTGTCCCATACGAACGATCGGTCCCTGGTTCTGGGTCACCTGATCGCTGTGATAACCTCTGGGTGGCTATCGCAGTGATCAGTCCCTGTGTTTCTCTCTCTGTAAATATGGAGGAAGGATACATTGCATCTCTCTCTGCTTGTAAAACAGGGGTAGGCAACCCCCGGCACTGGTGCTGCAAGCGGCACACAAAGCCTATTTTGCCGGCATACGACTCCCTCCCCATTAGCAGTGCAGGGAAGTGTCAGTGAGACATTAATGCATTCCAATTTCAGAATTCCCCACACCGCACCTGCACTGAGGGGGGGAGGCATTGAGCCCCCACACATTGTAAAAGATGGAAAACATTGTTTGGTTCTCTAACGTTGCTGTAGCTGCGATTGTCTGCTTTTGTGATGGGGAAGAGATTGGGTGCAGGTCTTCTAGGGGGCGGTCCCGGTTTCCAGAAGGTGGAGGACTGTTGGCAATTGCTAAAGCCAATCACAGTCCTGCTAGACCCCCCTACCATCTGGGGGAATATGGCTCACAGGATGAGAAGGGTGTTCAGTGGTGGGACAGAAAAGCAGGGGGTTATTGCAGTGGGGTAGATGTGAAAGTAGGTGTATTGGTGGGGCAGGGGGGTACAGAGGTGGGCCAGATGTGCAGAGGAGAATGGAGGTACTTTGGTGGAACACAGGAGCAGGGGTGTACAGTGGTGGGGCAGAGGAGCAGGGAGAACAGAGATGGGACAGATGTGCTGGAGGTACAGTGGTGGGGCAGATGAGCAGATAAGTTCAGTGTTGGAACAGATGAGAAGATGGTTCAGAGGTGAAACAGAAGAGCATGGGGGTATGGCGGTGGAGCAGATGTGCAGGGAGGTGCAGTGGTGGGGCAGATGAGAAGGGGGTTGCGGTGGTCGGGCAGATGAGCAGGGGGTTAAGGTGGTGGGGCAGATGTACAGGGTAGTACAGTGGTGGGGCAGATGTGCAGGGGAGTACAGTGTTGGGGCAGATGTGCAAGGTGGTACAGTGGGTGGGGCAGATGTGCAAGGTGGTACAGTGGGTGGGGCAGATGTGCCGGGTGGTACAGTGGGTGGGGCAGATGTGCCGGGTGGTACAGTGGGTGGGGCAGATGTGCAGGGTGGTACAGTGGGTGGGGCAGATGTGCAGGGTGGTACAGTGGGTGGGGCAGATGTGCAGGGGAGTACAGTGTTGGGGCAGATGTGCAAGGTGGTACAGTGGGTGGGGCAGATGTGCAAGGTGGTACAGTGGGTGGGGCAGATGTGCAGGGTGGTACAGTGGGTGGGGCAGATGTGCAGGGTAGTACAGTGGGTGGGGCAGATGTGCAGGGGGGTACAGTGCTGGGGCAGATGTGGAGGGCGGACGGGTAGTACAGTGGGTGGGGCAGATGTGCAGGGGGGTACAGTGCTGGGGCAGATGTGGAGGGCGGACAGTGATCTGAGGTGTAAAGGTGCATGAATTGGGGCTGATTTGAGGCATGAGAGTACAGGATGCTAATTTATTATTATTGCTCGAGTCGTTTACAGCATTTACTTTATAAAAAATCCTTTTCGGGGTGGAAGAGTGTGAAGTTGACATCCATGGTTATAAAATCAGCACACTCAATTTCTTTAAAAACATTTTTCGGCACAATGTGCTCAAAAGGATGCCTACCCCTGTTGTAGAAAGAGAGAAACAAACAACTGTGTAAAAATAATAATAATAATAATAAAAGAATTAGGAAAAAATACGTAGATCAAGGTTTGATCAGTGCTTGGGTTTCAAATATTTTGGGCAGGAAAAAAATGGCACACATATGTAAACACTGGGAATATGTTACATTGGACTGCTAGAGATCATTGCCATTACTGCTCCTTTACAAATGCATGCTCCCACTACCGGCTGTTGGGATCCAAGGGCCACATTATGAGAGATAAAGGACCACATGCTGCCCTCAGACCATAGGTTGGGCAACAGGGGTGTAATGGATCATGTAGCCCATAAAAAAAATATTACTATTGTGTGCCGACATTGTGAATAATGATCTCCAGTGTCCAGGTACAGTGCAGTGTACACAGCTGTTGAAGCAACTTAAGTACAATAAATTGCATATGACTAATGGTGAAAATCAGCCTGGGCGATTCCATTGGCTGTTTTGTCCTGCACAGCTGGAAGTGTGTGTGAGAGTTTATGCAAACCACACAAGACAGCCAGCAAATTCCAAAAAAGCAGGTGGTACTAGAATTTTACAGGAAGTCAAAGAATTTGTAAAAGGACAGTAGGAAGGCAATGAAAGTTCAGAGAAAGCCAAGGATTTACAGAAAATGTCTGAAAGTATGTAAATATAAACCTGCACACTAATACCAGATACCTAAAAGATATTCCAGCATCGAAATAGCCTCTGTCCATCTGTTGTCAACCTCAAGTATAAAAGTGATACATTCATTCACTTCTGATCCCCACAGCGAGGTGCTGATAAGTAATTAGAAAACATCACGCTCTTGTTTTGCGAGACGCCATTTAGCTTTCCATCCTCTTTGCCAGAGATAAAACACAAAAGACTTTTGGTTGTGTTAAACAAAGATTTATTGTTTCAGTTAAAACATAATTTTCTGGCTTCAAAACAGAATCTTATCCAAAAGTGTCTAGATTGCTATTCTAGGTACCATAAAACTGGAATTCTCCAAGGTCGAGAGCTTTTCTCACCACTGTTACCCTTGTTCTGACAACATGTAACAATGATATTCGAAGTCGGCTTGCAGTAATGTTTTTATTTTTATAACTATCATATAAACTTTTTATCATGCTAGTCAGTGAACCACAGTCAAAATCATTTTCCGCTTCAAGGCTCTATATTCAGCTTGACAGCACAGGCGATTCCGAGTATATATTGAATTCCCCATTTTATTTGGCTGCAGAATGTTCAATAATATTTAAAGTGATACTAAACAGAGAAGTCTGGCCAGTTTGAGGTGGGATGGGTTCACTGTTTGTGTGTGTCTCCCATTGTGTGTGCATTCCCATTGTTAATTGAGACACCTATTGTTTGTCGGCTAATTTGGCTAACTTTTGGAGGTTCTTGCATGATGGGATTAGTCTAGCATCAACTCTACTTGTTATGTAACCTTTGTGTGATGTTTTGTGTAATATTTTGTTTTATTTTTTTTCATTCAAAGTTTTTTATTGAAAGATTTAAAGAAGATGACAAAAAGATCATACATACATTGAGCTTTTCATCGCAGACGCAGCTGGATGAGGACGCCAATGGTTTGCCAAAAATCAAGTTTTACTTTCGAGTAGAAACAATACGTTTTCTAACAATCTTAGCTCCCTGAAAGCAACAATGCCAGCAGGGTGTCAAACATTCCGAGACAGTGAATAAGCATTGCGGTATTGTATGCATTGAATGGCAATTTAACTTCAAATATCGTTGCAACTACGATTGCGCCAACAGATTCCGTTGTGGATCAGATGTAAAGGAGAGCATTTAGCTGGGACCGTCACATCTGAACATTCATAGAGAAGGTTAAGAATTAGATGAAGTTATGAAGGAAAAGAGAAACAAAGGGAGGAGGGGGGGAGGGCGGGGGGGGGGGGGGGGGGGGGAGGGAGATTCAGTGCTACTCAGTATACGGCCACGTTGCTGGAGAGGTCCTCCTAGATAGCTACCCTGTCAGTGCCATCTCGTAGTCCTGTGAGTACCTAAAGAAGAACCAGTGTTGCCAGGTATCGTGAAAACTCTCGACCGATCCCCTGTCCTGAGCCAGGGTATCTTCCATCTCACAGACCTCGGCGACTCTGTGGAGCCAGTCTGAGACGGTCGGAACCTTTGCAGAGTTCCAGTGTAGTGGTATTAGGGATTTGGCTGCGTTTAAGAGGTGCATTGTCAGGGACTTCTTATATCGTGACAGTGAGAAGGAGGACAAATGCAGTAAGCTGCAGGCGGCGTTTAAGACTAGTTTGGTTTCTGTAATTTGTTTAATTAGGTGATGTATCTTTTCCCAGAAGGCAGAGATCGAGGGGCAGGTCCACCAAATGTGGAGTAATGTGCCTCTCTCCGTCTGGCATCTCCAGCATGTGTCTGGTCTCTGCGGGTTCCATTTATGGAGCCTGTCTGGGGTGTGGTACCACCGCGTTAGGAGCTTGTAACTCGTTTCTTGGAGTTTGGTGCTAATTGAGCATTTGTGCGCAAGGGTGCAGGCATGCCTCCACTGTTGTTCTGAGATTTCTATCCCGAGGTCCTCCGCCCACTTCTCTCTGTGTCTAGTCGTCTCCACGTCTCGAGTGTGCTGTAACCAGTAGTATGTCACTGAGGTAGTCTTGTCTAGGGGGGACTGCGAGCTACAAGCGTTCTCTAGGTCAGTCAGGGGTCTAATAATGTTTCGTGTGTCCCCGAGTTTGCTTAAGTAGCTGCGGAGTTGAAAGTAGGTCCATAATTTCATATTGGGGAGGTTGTGTTCGGACTTAAGGGCTGACCAGTCTCTAATTTTGTCCCCCACAAAACACTCGCCAGCCAATAGAGGAGAATTCGTGGGAGCCCTTCTAAGAGTCGGATTACACATGCCCGGGACAAAGTCGGGGCTGTCCACCAAGGGTGTAAGGGGGCCAGGTGAGGTGGAAATCTCCTTCCGTCTTGCGAGGGTGTGAAAAACTTCCAATGTAACACCTGTTACGGGGTGTCCACGTAGGGCGCGGGGGTATGCATGTCTCGGAATCCACGGGGAGAATTTAAGAGGGATCGGACAGAGCTCTGTTTCCAAAGCTACCCAGTCCTTCGTAGACCCGTGGCAGTGCCAGTCAATGATCCTGGCAAGATGTGTCGCAGCGTGGTAGTTTTTAAAGTCAGGGAGACCTAGCCCGCCCAACTCTTTAGGTTTCATTAGGGTGGTCAGTTTAATTCTGGGCTTCTTATGGTTCCATAGAAATTTTAGCAGGAGTGCGTTTAGGGAGGTGAAGAATCGACGAGGAATCCGAACCGGTAGAGTACGCATTAGGTAGAGAAACCGCGGAAGTATGACCATTTTAATAATGGATGCCCGGCCAAACCAGGAAAAGTTTCCCTTATCCCACTGATTAAGGTCTTGTTCACAATTTTTGAGGAGGGGTGGGAAGTTTTTTTCAAAAATGTCTGAAAGTCGAGGTGTAAGCCAAGTCCCCAAATATTTAAGGGCCCCTGGGTCCCAGCGGAATGAGGAGTGGGACTTGGTCATCTCTAACAGTCTATCCGGCAATGAGATATTTAGTGCCTCAGATTTTGTATAATTAATTTTCAGGTTTGACACATAGCCATAATGTGAAAATTCTTTCAGTAGATTGGGTAGTGCAATGTGTGGGCCTGTTAAGAAAAAAAGGAGGTCATCGGCGTACGCCGCTACCTTGAACTCGCTCTCCCCAATCCTGAATCCTGTCACCGCATCATTAAGTTTCACTGTTCTAATAAAGGGTTCGAGTGATAGGATGAACAGCAAGGGTGAAAGCGGGCATCCCTGTCTAGTGCCGTTTTTTATCCTTACCTTTTTTGAGAGGGTGCCGTTAATTCGCAATTGTGCCGACGGGTCCTGGTACAGTGCCGCTATCCACGACAGCATGTGTGGCCCCAAGCCCACCCTTGCGCACACCGCCATCATAAAATCCCATGCCACTCGATCGAAGGCCTTCTCCGCGTCAGTGGACAGGAGAAGGCCCTCAATGTTCCGATCTCTCGCCGCCTGTATGAGCAGAAGTGCCTTGGTGACATTATCCTTGGCCTCTCGACCAGGCATGAAGCCTACTTGTTCCATTCCTATCAACCCTGAAAGGAGTGGTCGCAATCTTGTGGCCAGGATTTTCGCAAATAATTTTACGTCCAAATTCAGTAAGGAGATAGGGCGATAACTCGCACAGTCTGTGGGGTCCTTGCCTGACTTTGGGATAACCGTGATGTGCGCGGATAAAAAATCTGGGGTGACCTGTCTACGTGAGGACAGCGAGTTCAAGGCGTCTCTAAGTGGCCCAGTTAGTTGGCTGGAAAAGGTCTTAAAGTAAATAGCCGAGTATCCGTCCGGACCTGGGCTTTTCCCGGATTTCAGCTGCTTAATGGCCTGAGTGATTTCCAAGGCCGTGATCGGGTCTTCAAGTAAGGACGTGTCAGTGTTTGAAAGGACAGGGAGGCCACTGTTTGTGATGTAATCATGAATGATCTGTGTCCTGTCTCCAGTCATGTGTTGTTGTCTGTGTTGTGGGGGGAGGGAGTAAAGCTTGGAATAGAAGCTGTGGAAGTGATCTGCAATCGCGTCTGTCGTCACGTCAAAGCCCCCATCTGCTCTTTTGATTTTTTTGATGTGGTTAGCTGACGAAATCTCGCGTAAGGCCCTAGCCAGGAACCTGCCTGCTTTATTCCCGGATTCGTAATACAGTTTCTTCTTAAAGAATAGCATGCGCTTAGCCGTGGAGTCCAACAGATGTTGCAGTTCTCGCCGCGCTTCCAGTAACCGCGTCGCGGAGTCAGTGGAGAGGGACTGTTTATGTAACGTTTCTAATGCGTTGATTTGGCCAGTTAGCTTTTGGATTACAACCTCCTTTTCCCGTTTCCGACGTGAGCCCAGTCTCATCAGAATTCCCCTCATTGAGCATTTATGGGCCTCCCACACAGAGAGTGGGTCCGAGTCTGGGGTTGCATTGAGTCTGAAGAACTCTGTCAGGTTGTCAGTCAGGGTAGGTAGTGTCGAAGGGTCTGTCAGGAGAGAGGCATTGAGCCTCCAGGATGGCTGCTTTCGAGTGGGGTTCGCTAGATCCATGGAAATTGCTGTGGGCGCATGGTCCGAAAAGGACTGGATGCCTATGTGGGCCCCTGTCACCCTCCCTAGGTCTCGCTGAGACACGAGGATATAATCTAGTCTCGCATATCTAGAGTGTGGGGTGGAGAAGTGCGTAAAGTCCCTACCGTCCGGGTGGAGGAAGCGCCACGTGTCCATTAGTTGTAAGGATTGGAGTAGTAATTTGATGGTTTTGAGTATTCTATAGGAAATACATGTCTTCCCATTGGAGGTGTCCGCCAGGGGGTTCAGTGGTACGTTGAAGTCACCCCCCAGTATTATACAGCCCTTGGCGAAGCCACGGAGCTCGCGAACCACAGTCTGACAGAATGACTTATGTGCCCTATTAGGAAAGTATACATTTGCAAGGGTTAGTGGGGTCTCCCCATACATTCCTCTTATAAAGAGGTATCTACCCCCTGGGTCAGTCAGCTGTTCTAAGACCTCAAACGGAGCCTCCTTACTCACCAAGATCGTCACCCCTTTTGACCTGGAGTCATTGTTTGTTGCGTGGTATGCCTTAGGGAAATATGTACTGGAAAGCCTGGGAATGTGATGTGTCTTGAAGTGGGTCTCTTGCAAAAAAGCAAAATGGGGCCTACCTTTTTTAAGTTCCCTTAATAGGGAGGTGCGGCGTTCGGGTATGTTGAGACCCCTCACGTTGTGGGAGATCACAAGGGGGGTGCTACCCAGTGAGGAGTAGGCCATGGTGGAGCGTTCAAGCGTGGTAGGTGGCGGGGACCTGAAACTCGACCTGTGAGGACACAACAAAGGTAATTAATCAGCAACGTGACCGCAGTAAGCAACAGGATGAGGGGGGATAAGTAAGTGTTAGCACCAAATCCAGAGGGTGTAGGTAGGGGTGGGGACGGGGTTGGGGAACCACTTAGGGAGGGAGAGAGTAAGAAGATTAGCAGAAGAGAGAAGATGAGAACGTGAAAGAGAGTGGAGCAATAGTAATATAGGAGGTGGGTCTCCCCCCCGGGGGCAAAAATGGGTGCCCCAACGGAGAGCCCCACCCACACAAAATATTGCACCCGGTGTCCTGAAGGACACGGAGTGCCTGTGGGGTATAAGGGAGGCGGCAGCAACTAGGCCACAACCCCTCACTACCTCTGTTTAGTGTAAATTAGTATCACAAAGTATAACAAAACCAACAGGGTAAAATACACGCTCAGCCCTACTGGCTGGATGATGAAAAGAAGCTAAATTAAAGTTTTACACCCGACCAGGATAAAAACTAAAAATAATGTACAGCGGGCAACTAGTGGGATTAAGGCAATTAAATTGGAGTAAAGGGCCCGTTCAGAGTGAGCACGTGGAAGCAAACAGCAAATTCTAAACTACATGCTATAAGCAGTAAGCTATATGCTATAGGGTATACACTATATATATATCCCCCTCCATAAGTCTCCCACCCCCAAAACGACGTATCAAGGTACAATATTAAATTAGCAGTCTATATGCTAGTATACTTGACCCTGCCAGTATGTCGATCCCTTAGAGAGGATCTTCCGATTCCTGAAAGGAGAGAATAGGTGTAAGGTCATCAGGTGGGGATTAGCAAAATAGTCCTCGGGCAGTCCCCGCCGTGTGTAACTCATCGAGGCCGTAATAAGCTGCGTTCATAAGCAGGAGCAATGAGCCACGTCCAGGGCAGGGGTTAATCTGGTGGTGGAAAGTTCGCCAACCAAGTTTTGCTTTCATGAAGCTTTAAGTGATCCATGAGTTGGCTTATGGCAACAGGCAGGGTGACCAAGGATGGGGTACATCTGTAAGGAGGTATCGGATCAGGTTCCACGGTTCTTGAGTGCGGCAGTCTGTAACCTATGAGGGGGTGTCAGCGAGGTTTGGGAACCGAGGGAAGGGGATGAGGGAATGGGCTCACTCAGTACTCATGGGGCTGAAGAAATAAAGTCACTCACCCCCAAATTCTCTCAGGGCCTCGGCGTGGCGATTTGGAGTGCCAGCTTTTGATCCTCCTCCTCGGCTATGTTTAGCCTTTTTTGCAAGCCTCTTGTCCGGTGTGGATTGCGGTGATTCAGGAGGGCTGCGATCAGGGAGGGGGTGCAGGAACTCTGAGTACCAATCCGGCAGAGCAGTCGGGCCGAGGCCCAAAGCTTCACAGAACTCTGGTAGGTCCGCAGGCACTCTGAGAGTGTGTTGATGGCCGTTGAGGGTTACGTTCAGGGCGAAAGGAAAGCGCCAGGTGTACCTGATGTCCTTGTCCCTCAGTTTGTCCAGAAGAGGCCTTAGCGCCCTCCTGTTTCTCAGAGTAATGGGGGACAGGTCCTGGAATAGTAGGATGTTGGCACCATTGAAAACGAGGTGGTCATTCCTCCGGGCCTTGCGCATAATGTCCTCCTTGAGCCCAAAACTTTCAAGGCAACATATTACATCCCTCGGCGGGGCAGTATCGGGGCCCCTAGGCCTGAGAGCCCTATGTGCCCTCACAAAAGTGATTTCAGAGTCTTCCTGCCGTTCTAGGAGGGTATTGAAGACGCTGCGCAGGGTAGTGACAATTTGGGCTGAGTCCACCGACTCTGGTATCCCCCTCACCCGTATATTACACCTCCTACCTCTATTATCGAGGTCCTCCAGGTGGCGATTCATGTCGATGAAGTGGTGTGCATGGACCGTTGTTGTCTTTTCAATTTTCTGGATGGCTCTGTCCCTGCGTTTCCCAGCCGTCTCCGTGGCGGCCATCTTCTCGTTCAGTACCAGCATGCTGGTCTTAAGGTCAGTTATGGCCGCCGAGAATGCAGCCTTGATGTCTGCCGCAATGACAGACATATCCGCAGCTGTAAGGGGACGGTCTGTTCCGGATCTGTTTTTGGCCGAGCACTCCGAGGCCGATTGGGAGTCATCACTGTATTCCTCCTCGTGGCGACTCGGCGCCATCTTAGGCCCAGACATAGCGCCGCGGCTCGTCGCCCTTGGTTTAAAGAGCTCTTCTATATTCTTGGCCGAATAGGACACGGAGCCGCGGCGTGAGCGCGTGTGTGGGGTGGTGTGGAGTTTTTTGCCCGGCATCTGAAAGCTGTTGGTCGGGTGAAAAGCTGCCAGAGGCTGAGCGTGTTGAGGAGCTCCTTCAATGTGCGACCATTCTCGCCGCGCGCCAAGCCACGCCCTATTTTGTTTTATAGTTCATGTGGTGACTGACCTACTTTTGAAGTGTATAAAAACCTGTAGTTATGTTCATAAAAGTTATTTCTTTGGTTTTACATCCACATGTGATTCTATAGTAACCTGGGCTGCACAGATACGAAATAGGAGGAAATGAAGAGCTTAGAAAGGACCTGAAACTGGAGCATGCTCAGTAGATGACAATAGATGTGGACACAGAGAAGATGGTTGCGACAGCTGAAGGCTGGATCAACCAGATATATTTCACTTTACACATAAATACTTTGGGCTGTAAACCAACGTGGAGTGAACTTCTGTGTATATATAGAGTATACATTAGAAATGGTCCAACACCTCAAGATCTTTGGATTCCGGCAAGTTTTTTTGAAGTATCGCAAAATGCAGCAGTTTTAAAGTGAGCAACTTGGTTAAATGTATTAGAACATGCTGAAATCCAAAGATCCATGGGTGTTAAGCGGCCTCCTTGTTGTAGAATTGATCTGTTATCGTCATGCAAATCTGGGTATTTGAAACGTTGATGGAGAGAAAAGATAAATCGGATTCCTCATGCAGCAGTAGATTGAATCGTTTCCATTTACAGCTGTGGCCAAAAGATTTGTGAATGACCCAAATTATTTCACAGTCTGCTGCCTCAATTTTTATGATTTGCATATACTCCAAAATGTTATGAAGAGCGATCAGATGAATTGAAATTAATTGCACCTTTGCCATGAAAATGAACTTAATCTCATAAATAACATTTCCATTGCATTTGGAAAGAAGGCTTCAGGGCACCCAAGAAAGTCCAGCAAGTGCCAGGACCATCTTCTACAGCTTGATTTAGCATCTGTGAGTGCATCTGCATGCACAGTGAGGCAAAGACATTTGGAGGATGGCCTGTTGTCAAGAAGAACAGCAAATAAGCCACTTATCTCCAGGAATTATCAGGGACAGACTGATATTCTGCAAAAGGTACAGGGATTGGACTGCGGAGGACTGGGGTAAAGTCATTTTCTCTGATGAATCCCCTTTGCGTTTGTTTGGGGCATCTGAAAAACAACCTTGTCCGAAGAAGAAAAAGGCAAACACCACCATCAGTCCTGTGTCCTGCCAACATTAAAGCATCCTGAGACAATTCATGTATGGGGTTGCTTCTCGGCTAAGGAAGTGGACTCACTAACAATTATGCCTAAGTACACAGCCATGAATAAAGAATGATACAAAAACCTCCTCCAAAAGCAACTTCTCCCAACCATCCAAGAACATTTTGGTGATGAACAATACCTTTTCCAGCATGATTAAGCACCTTGTCATAAGGCAAAAGTGATAACTAAGTGGCTTGGGGAACAATACATCAACATTTTAGGTCCATGGTCTGAAAACTTCCCAGACCTTAATACCATTGAGAACTTGTGGTTAATCCTCAAGAGGCAGGTGAACCAAAAAAATGAATTCTGACAAACATCAAGCATAGATTTTTGCAAGAATGGGCTGCCATCAGTCATCATTTTTCTTTTTTCCAATTATGTTTATTTTAATTAAATTTATTATATTATTTTTTATGTAATTTCTTTTTCATTCTTTCTTAATGTTCATACATTTTTGTATTTATTTATTTTTGATTTTATTTTTCATTTTTTTTTATTAATTTTTATGTTTATTTATTTTTACTTTTTTTTTTTTTATTTATCCTTTATCCTATATGTAAATTTCTAATTTACACACATTATTTTTCTATAGAATATTTTCATTTGGAGTAAAGTGGTTTAAAAATTCTTGTATGATCTTCCGGTTTTGAAAATCATTGACTGTAGTCACTCACTGCTTGATTCTTTATGGGGGCTGTGTGTACCTTTGATTGAGAGGGAATGAGGTAGGCAGAGACTAACCACTCCCCCCAATCACATTTCACTTCTAAGGTATTTAACAATTTCTGCCTAGTGACCGGAACACTTCCTCATGACGTTGTAAAACGAAACGTACGTTGAGGTGCATTCCGGTCATGTCACTTCTGGGTCCCGAACTTCCGGTTTCATCTTAATATGGCAGTGGAACACACACCGACCCACGAACACAAGCCGGGCGGCTTATGATTCCTGCCTAGTGACACATGCAAACTATCCTCAGTGCCGGAAAAAGCACTTATGAATCTAAGCAGGCATTCTGTTACTTGATTTTATCGTATTTTAATAAAAAAAGTTATGCTATGGTTCCTTCCATCTCTTATCTTTAATGGGATACCATGGTGGAGAGGAGGGTCTATACCTAAAGTCTCCTCATATATACTGTGCTACACACATAGATTACCATCTGAGATACAAAATAAAACAAAGCAAAACAATTATAATATAGTAGTGACAGTCCAAAAAGTCCACACTTGTATGATAATAATATAAAATAACACTCCAATTCCCCAATGAAGAGTGACACTGTGTTTCCAAGGGGGAAATGTCGCTTTAAGACTCTATCTCCAATGCTTGCTCACATAACCATGTCAAAGAGTTCATGACCACGCTATAGCCGAATGACGGCTACAGCGCAGTCGCACATTGCTGGGGAGGGCATTGATCACAGATCTGGGTTAAGGGCCAATCACAGCGGCTCTTTACCATGTGACCAGCTGTGTCCAGTCACAGCTGATCTCCGTGTAAACAGGATTTGCCGGTTATTGGCAATCTTCTCCTCACGCTTACAGCACGTGAGGAGAGGCGGTAACCGGCCAATATGAAGGGGGATATCTGCATCATGGCACTGATCATCAGTGTACCGATGATCGGTACAGTATGATCAGTACAGCTCTAACAGTGCCCATCAGTGCCTCCTCATCAAAGCACATTAATCTTTACATATGTTTAGCAAAAGCAAAAAAAAACAGTGGCGAATACCACCCAAAAAAAATACCACTAAAAAAAAAAAAAGATAAATCCTTAAATCCTGCAGTAATTGGCATTGTTATTTTTAGCAATCAGGAGATTTAAGAAGAAATTGAATAAACTGCACAAAACCTCTTAACTAAAAGGCAGAATTTCGGATTACTAAAAAGAAATAGTAAAACAATTCAAGCACACACGCTCCCCAAAATCTTTTATTTCGCCAAATACCTAATTTTGTGCCCCTACAAGGCGAACCTCGGAGACTGTAATTGATGCCTCCATTGTTTCAATTGCCAAGGATGATTTCATTTGTTTGCCATGCTGTGACTTGCCCTGGCAGGGTGCTATGTATCATGCCATTGTATCTTAAACCAAGAAGGTGATGACATTAAGTGGAAGGGCAGGTATTTGTTTATACGGCAGGTTGAAGACTTTTATTTGCTTAGTTAACACTTTCTATTATATAACTGCATTTAATGGCATTTGCAGATCCCGTTTCCTGTTCTGAAATGTTTCCTCTCGTTGTTCGTTATCGAAAGCATTGAGGTTGGCTTAGTCGTGTATGAATTTGGAGTAAAACAGTGAACTTTTACTATAAATAATTTGCTCAGTGTGGATTATTGGGAATGGATTAAATAGCATCAAGTCCATTTGACAAGGTTATAGTTTATTACTCGCTCGTTGCACCTTGCTATTGTGATAGGAATGTGGGGACCAACAAACTTTTTCAGGCTGTTCGGTATTGGATGTCATGTTGGCTTTCCTTTTTTTGCATGCAAGATAGACAAGTGTTGGATGGCTGCATTAACTATCCATAGCTCTGCATTTCAAAACAAGTTTTTTATACTATGAAAGGGATTGTAAAGGCAGAAGTTTTTTTTTTTTTATCTTAATGCATTCTAATACTCTAATACTTACCCGAGGTCCCTCTCTTTCCAGCGATGTCTACGAGTGTCTCAGCCGTCCGACATTCTCCTTCTCGATTGGTTGAGACACAGCAGTGGCGCCATTGGCTCCTGCTACTGTCAATTAAAGTCAGCTAGCCAATCAGGGGAGAGAAGAGGTGGGGCCTGGTTAGGGCTCCATGTCTGACTGAACACAGGGAGTTGTGACTCAGCTCGGGTGCCCCCATAGCAATCTTCTTGCTGTGGGGGCACTGAACAGGAGGCGGGGCACTGAACAGGAGGCGGGGGCCAGGAGAGTCAAAGAGGGACACAAGAAGAGGAGGATCTGGGCTGCTCTGTGCATATCCACTGCAACAGAAGAGGTAAGTATAACATGTTTGATATTTTTATAGGAAAAAAAAAACATGCCTTTACAATCACTTTCAATTGGAAACCTTCCTTTTCATTGGACTCATATTTGGGCATTATAAAAAAAAAAGCACAGTTTACTGCATTTTAGTACATCGTTTGTGTGTTAACACATCTAAAAGTAGATGTACAACCTAACTGAATTATGAATATTTTGCTAAACTACTGTATTTAAACAATTCCCATTTTTTTTTGTCCACTTTTTTAAATACCTTGTTGGCTTACTGAACAGTATGTCCATGTACAGCAAGGGGTAGGCAACTCTCCAGTTGTTTTTAACCTACAAATACCATAAGACAATCACAGGCATGGCTCTTAGAGGCCAAGGCATGATGGAAGCATGAATTACTGCATCAATGTGGTGTGGCATGGAGGCGATCAGCCTGTTGCACTGCTGAGGTTTTATGCAAGCCCAGGTTGCTTTGATATACCGGCCTTCAGCTCTCCTGCATTGTTGGGTCTGGTGTTTTTTCATCTTAACCCTTGACAATACTCCACAGATTCTCTATGGGGTTTAGTACAGGCGAGTTTGCTGGTCAGTCAAGCACAGTTGATACCATAATCATTAAACCAGGTATTGGTACTTTGGGCAGTGTGGACAGGTGCCAAGTCCTGCTGGCAAATAAAATCAGCACCTCCATAAAGCTGGTCAGCAGAGGGAAGCATGAAGTGCTCTAGATTTTCCTGGTAGAGGCTGCACTGACTTTGGATTTGATCAAACATAGTGGACCAACACCAGCAGATGACATGGCTCCCCAAATCATCACTGCCACTGGAAACTTTACACTGGACCTTATGCAACTTGGATTCTGTGCCTCTCCACTCTTCCTTCAGACTCTGGGACCGTGATTTCCAAATGAATTGCAACATTTACTTTAAGCTGAAAAGAGGACTTTAAACCACTAAGCAACAGTCCCATCCCTTTTCTCCTTAGCCCAGGTAAGACGCTTCTGATGTTGTCTCTGGTTTAGGAGTGGATTGACACAAGGAATGTGAGAGTTGTAGCCCATGTCCTGGATACGTCTGTGTGTGGTGGTTCCTGAAGTACTGACACCAGCCGTAGTCGGCTCCTTGTAAATCTCCCCCAAAATTCTTAAATGGCCTGCACAATCCTCTCAAGGCTCTGGTTATCCCTGTTGCTTGTGCACCTTTTTTACAACACTTTTTCCTTCCACTAAACATTCCATTAATATGCTTCTTTAGTAATGACCCTTTGTTACTTGTCCTCCCTTGGAGGGTGTCAATGACTGTCTTCTGGACAACTGTCAAGTCAGCAGTCCTCCCCATGATTGTGTAACCTACTGAACCAGACTGAGAGACCATTTAAAGGCTCAGTAAAGCTTTAGTGGTGTTTTGAGTTAGCTGATTAGAGTGTGACACCATGTGTCTACAATATTGAACTTTTTTACAATATTCACATTTTCTGAGATACTGAATTCTGGGTTTTCACTAGCTGTAAGCCACAATCCTCACAATTAAAAGAAAGACATGCTTAAAATAGATTAATCTCTGTATAATGAATCTATATAATATGAGTTCCGCTTTTTCAATTGACTTAAAATAAATTAACTTTTTAACGATATTGTGATTTTTTGAGATGCACCTGTACATTCTACGAGCATCATTCCAGTGTACTCCGATGGCTGCTTTAATACTTTATTGAAGTCTGTTATATTTTTATGCAATGGTTGTGTTATCTTGTACCTAGTTCCTACCCCAATAAACGAATTGAACACGAATGCTACAAAACCCTAACATGCTTTGTAAAATATATGTGCAATACAACATTACAAGACTGCAGTGTGAATCCAGTCTAAAACAATATTAATATAGGAATTATGTCCTAAATGCTTGAAGAGGCAGTGAACATTTTTTGTTAAAGGCTCTGTTTCTCTAGCTGCTTCCTTATATTTAGTATAAAGGAAGACATATTACATTTCAACCGTCATTTCTTTTAAGAGGACCCCATTATCTGAATCTGAAAAATTACTCTACCATATGTATGTCCATTTTATTAAAAAAAAAAAGTTTGACAATATATTTTACATAAAAATGTTAAGCAATAAGTCTCTCCTTTATTTTATTTTGAACAGAGGTATTTTATTTAGAATCCTGCAGGAAGGTGAACGTCTTGTTTGATTGAAAACAGTTTTCCTAGAGAATTGCCCCATATTTGGCTTTAGCCACCTTGCTCTTAACCCTTACCAGGTTCTAAACCCATGAGAATCAAAAGCATACTCTGTGTCAAAATATTACCATCACCCTGGGGATGGTGTACTAATGTGCGGAGAGTTTGCTGTGCTTTCTACATATCTTTTGGCGAATTCCAAGTAAGATATGAGTTTTTTTCTTTCTTTTTTTTTATTGCTCTTCTATAAATTACACTAGTTTTAAACTAGTTTTAAACTAGCTTAAACAGTCTTTGGGAGAAGCTTGTTCCATTGATGTCTTTATTTTGTATCTCAGCTGAGAATCTCTGGGGGAAAAAGAGTTACCGCTCCAGGTGGGTATGCTAAGCAATCAATGTCTTCTCAGGAGATCAAGGGTGCCGGCAATGCACGAAGCAAGTAGTAGAGAAATTGGATAGACAGCCGCACTCCAAAAAAACTTTATGGTTGTCTTTATTGTAAAAAAATAAAAAATAGCACTACAAAACACAGCAAAACATGGGGATGGCAGCCTACGTGTTTCACTCTATCAATTAGTGCTTAATCATGGCCATGATTAAGCACTAATTGATAGTGTGAAATGCGTAGCCAAACATCGCCGGTCGGAAATGCATGAAAAGGCCCGAGGACGGCTCGGCTGACCTCGGCAAATCTCGGGAAGAAAGTCTTTCCAAGGTTTGCCGAGGTCAGCTGAAGTGTCCTTGGGCCTTTTCGGCCATTTCCGAGGCTCCCCAGCATGCCCCGCCTCTGTCCGCATGCAGTATTGCATGCCATTGAAGTCAATGCGAAACAAATTATTTTCGTTTCTATTGACTTCAATGGAGAAACTCGCTTTGATATGTGTCCTGGAACGGATTATGCTCGTAATCCAAGGTTCCAATGTATTTGCATGCTGAATGTAACAAGGCTGATAGATCGAGCGATCAACTTGGGTACAACCAGCCTGCAGGATTTTACATGCGATTATTGCTAGCAGCTGTTGGAGCCACTTCCAATAATCAGTGTGTTCTCCTGGCTGGGATGGCTGGAATAGAATGGAAATCAGTAATTCGTACAGTAGTGACATCATCAAATCTCAACCCAGATCTCATGAGAAAACCATCAGTGCCTTCGACCTCACACTTCAGATATACAACTATGAAGCTGTAGACTCAGGAGTGTCAATGTACCTTTGCATAACAGGAAGTGCACTGCTATTTTCCCAGAAGAATTCCAGACAAAAGGTCAATTTTTTGGGGTGGTACTCGGCACAATTTACATTTCTAAATGCTCTATAATCCAAGACAAATGTTCACTTTTGAGTTAAGTTCCACTTTAAATCCATTTTGTGCTGTAACACCAGATAACACTGTTGTTTATGTAATGCAGTTGATGGAACATTAGCTGAGAAAGGATGGTTGGCTTGTACAGTCTGGTCTGTTTAGCTAGAAATAGGTCAGCTCATCCTTATCTGAGCTCTCGCATACAATCTCCACAGTCAGGTCTTTTTTTTTTTATAAGTCGAATGACTCTCAAACAAAGCAGCTATTGTTCATTTAAATGTTTGAACAAATGAAAATCAAAAGGACATCTGATCTTAAAGGATTTTAAACACTGAAAGTGTCACGTGCTCCTTTACTGTATTAAAACCACAGATATGATTTTTACTGTTTACGTTCCTATACAAATACAGTACATAGACTCTTAAAATTACTTCTGTAAAGGTCTTTCATGGCTTTATTTTGTTTTTCTCTTGCATTTTTAGAAGATATATTGATATTAATATTACATCATTTTTGCAAAGTCGCTATTCAGTTTTAATATTTATCCAAATGGGAAGCCATCTTCGTCCCATTCAGCGATCTATGAAGCAGCATTAGTATGACAAATAAATTACATTTACTAAATAAGTAATGATTATTTAATGAAATTACTTTTTAAAACGTGTTTTTATATAGCTGGCTATGATCCTTGGTTATATTAAAGTGGTTGTAAAGTCAGAAGTTTTTTTTATCTTCATGCATTATATTAGGGCTACACTGATACCGAGCATTTTCACGAGTACTTGTACTGGTGCAAATGCTCCAATGCTTGACCTGGGCAGTCGGAGGTGATCAGTGCGGAGGTGGGAGTTAGAAGCACCAACCTCCCTGTATAGATTTTAATAAAGCAGCTGACAGCCGCTTCTCCTCCTCTCCTCTGGTTGATCCTGCTTGTTCCCGTGTCCCCTTTTGTGTGTGCTGACCACGGTAATCATGGCTGCTGATCCATGATACCTTCAGTTTGCATGTCTCGATCATCCCACAGTCTCCTCTTTGCTCTGGGTCTCTCCCTCTCCTCCCCTGCCTATCTGTCAATTCTGAAGCCTGTTTGTAAGTGCGATTCCCCTCCCCGATCATCCTTGCCCCTCCCCTCTTGCTGCTCCTCCCTGTGATTTGAACATACCAGTCATAAGTAACTGCCATCCCCTCTGTTTTATCAAGACCTAGTGCTGTGTGTCAGTTTTTTTTGTTTTTTTTTACAATTCCAATCCTAAATACCTTCTTACAGCACCAATGTGAAGTCATGTGACCTTCCTCTGCTGGCCGGCAGACATTGGAGGGTTATCTTAGCCCCTCCCTCTGCATTTCTTAGATCTGGGAAGGTGAGCAGAGGAGTGTCATATGACCTTGCATCGGTCCTGTGAGAGAAGGTATTTAGGATTGTAAAAATAAATAAAAATCAGACACACAGTACTTTAGATCTAGATAAAACAGAGGCGATGACAGTTATTTATTATCCTGACTTTACAACCACTTAAAGGCAGGCAGTATTAACGTCACTCCTCACCTCTGCCATCAGCAGGAAGCACAAGTTGACTGCCTGTGTCCAGGGCTGATCACTAACATGTGATTGCTGCAATAAGAGATTACATGAGAGTGGCCATGATTGGCTGCAGGAGCTGGCAGCCTCCCATTGCTTTCAATAGGGCTGCCTCCCACAGCTACTAGTGGGAACCTTCCCTCAGGTTCTCACATCTAATCAGAGCAGGGGGCATTTGCAGGTGTGAATGCACCGTTATTCATAGATTCAGGTCCTGATGCCCACCCGTCCATTGTTAAATTCTTGTAGTTTCAGAAAAAATGATATCCAGGGGCACGTTTGACATTTTATAACAGTTTAATTGCAAAACTTCAAAAGCCAAAAGCAGTTACAGACATTCCAAAAAAATTATAATTTCTCACGTTTTGTCAAGGGATTAGGCCCAAGAATTAAGCACCTTGAGTAAAATGCAGCCTGCATGAGAAGTGGTCATTGGCTGTATGCTTTTGAAATTTAGCCTTTCAAGTATTCTATGTGGCTGCTTTCTAAAGAACCTAAACTGAAAGACTTTGCACACCTTTATTTTGATGCTCCTGGAAGGTTTTCAGCTGATTTAAACTTAAAATTAAGTTAGACATTAAAGTGTTTGTTACCTCCAAAAAAAGATCCTGTTCGCGTAAAGCATGTTTTACAGAACAGTTCTTGTGCTGTGTAATTTGGTTCCTTCTATCACCTAAAAAAACCTGTCTGATCTTGCCTGTCTATGCCCTCCCCCCTGTAAATTGACCATGGTATATTATGGCTGCTGAGCCCTGACACCATGGTCAGTTTACGTGCCTCCATCAGCAGCAGACCTCCTCTGTCCTCTCCTCCGTCCACCCCCTCCCCTCTGCTCGTGTCAGTGCCCGCCCACTTTGCTCCTGCTACTCTCATATCTAATATAAAATACTTGCATCGCCTCTGTAATATAGCAATATGTTTCCCTGTGTCTGTGTTAAAAAAAATATGCTGATCTGTACCTATATCACAGCAGCACCCGATGATCACATGACTCCTCGGCTCTCTCTCCTCTATTCCCCCCTCCCCAGCTGATGTCAACGGGAGTGCTAAGCCCATGCCCACTGGAGCTGTCAGCTAGGCAGAGGAGAGAACCGAGGAATCACATGAGCGCCGGGAGTTGCTGGGACATAGGGATCAGCATTTTTTTATATAGCACAGGCACCCTGATTGTTATATTACAGAGGGGGTGGGATGATTTTATATCAGTGACTTAACCACTTTAAGTCATTCTAGCTCCCAAAATTTTGAGCCACGTGAGCAGGGCAAACTGAATTGAGCTCCCAGTGAGAAAATGTCAGAAAACAGCACAGGAAACAAGGAATCGGGGGTCACAGGGAAACTAAAGTGGGGTACACACTTTAAATAAATCAGGCGTCTGTCCGTCCGATTTTTCTTTGATGCTTCACAGCAAATCGGAACTGATAAAAGAAAATTCGTACTAAAAAAGTCTTACAAATATTCTCCTACGACAAAGGCTTTTTTTGTTTGTTTCTGTACATGTCTCTCGTTTCTGATTTTTCTTGTACGAAAATTGTACAAAAACGGTACTCATTAAACGAAAATCAATCGTTCTGTTCCCATACAAGAAAAATTTTGGAGTTTGTCCTTTCGGGAATTTTCGTATGACGATTCGGAATCGGCTGTCAAAAGTTGTGTACACACTAGACGAAAATATTTACCTGATTTTCTTATAGTGTACGAGCCTTTAGGCACCTTACACAAACTCTAAACTTTATCAACTGTACAAGAAAAGGAGTGTGTTTTTTTTTTTTTTTTTTAACCCATTGAAGAGATTTCCCATGTCTTTTGCTGATATTGGGACAGGAAGTGAGGGTTTAGATAGAATTTAGATAGAGAGGTATTATAACCCTTTCCCACTCTACCTAAAGCAAAAAGAAATGTTTTAGTTGCCTTTACATTCCCACCATCAACTGCACTCCAGGTAAAATTTCAGATCCGAGTGATTATAGGAGTGCCTAGACATGCTGGTGAAATGAGAAAGAAGAGAAGCAGGGTTGATTGATATTTCCTATTTTCAGCTTATGTTTCCTGCACTGGGAGTGGGTCATCATAATGTTCATGCATGTGTCAGGATGTGATGTTGAGACCCTATAGAGAGATTTATTAGGTTTTGAAAATGTATTGCCTTTCCATAGTGTGGAAGATCCATAGACTATGGTGTAACTACTGAACCAAGAACTAACCATTTTGAAAAATAGATTTTAGTAGCAAGTAGTGCTTTTAATTATGAGTTAAATAAGATTTCCTAAATGTAATTCTTTAAATAATGCAATTAATTCTTTAATTTAGAATACATTTAAATAACTGCATCCATTAAGACTGCACTGATAATACTCTTTTTTTTCTCTCTCTCTCCGCAGGCTCTCTTGGCATCAGAACCCAAGAACAGTAAAGCATGTCTCTTGAAGATGACTATGAAAGAATTAATAAACTTGGCTATGCCTTCGGGTGACCTGTCTGGAAATAACAGCACAATCCCGCAGGTGACAGTGATATTACACAGGCTAAGCAGCCACAGCAGACCTCTTTCAACAAAGGACATTATATGTAACTTTACAGCTTATACCACAGTTACTGACAATCCAGTGCAAAATCACAGAGCAACAGGAAAACCCTTTCCTTCAAGTCAGTGCATCAGGTCCAGAAATTACAGAAAAATTAATTTTTACACCAGCGCCATCCAACTGGCAGGGCCTAGTCCGGATGTGGTCCACAGAGGGTGTAGTGTAATTTCTGGCTTGTGTGACTTTGTACTGTATGACCTCACTTTTAGTTTTAATAGGATCCAGCTAAAACCCTGCATTGACTGGACAGAACCAGTTCTAATGTGCTGTGTAGTCATCTTGCTTTCTGATGCATTCATAAGTTTTGGAAAGAAGGATTAAAACGGCCACCATGATATTTTGCTCTGAGCTGTTTTTATAGTCCTGTCAAAACACAAGGAATACAATTTATTACCATTTATTTTAGCAGAAACTTAGGAACTCATTAAGAACAAAAAACTTCTCTTTAGCTCACGTCGATATTCTGTGACCCATTGCTAGATGTTGGCCAACAACTCCTGCCCAAACTTTCTTAGGGTAAGAGGCTATCATCTCGTATGGATTTTTCAGGGCACATTTGTCCTACCTCCCACCGTATAGCAAAACACTTTTTTGGGGGGAGTTGTTTGACTGTTATAGAGTTTTGTTTTGCCAAGTGATTACTTCTTGTTAATGCAAATGTGCATGCTTCTGCAGCACTTTCAAGTTGATTGTTAGGCTGTTTGGGCCGCAGATCGACTCTCCCTATCAGCATGAACCCAGGAAAGCCATTTAACGGCACTTCCTGGTTCACGCGATGATCAGTTGTGATTGGTCACAGCTGATCACATGGTAAGAAGCCTCCATACCACGATCAGAGTTGCGGTGTGTCAGACTGACACATAGCACCTCCGTTCGCCACACTGCGCACCCCTGCGTCATATGATGTCCGATTAGGAAAACTAAATCACTTTGCTGACGTCATGTTGCTATATGGCGGGCGGCAAGTGGTAAAAGTAGAACTATAGGCAAAACTTTTTTTTTTTCATTTTGGTTAGAGTAAGGGAGGGTTATAGCCCCTGTCAGATTTTTTTTTTGCCATCTGTGTCCCATTTGGGAGATTTCCCTTCACTTTCTGTCCCATAGCCAAACAGGAAGTGAGAGGAAATCCCTGCAAATTAAGGGAATTTCTATGGGGACCCCCAGGTCACCAGAACCAGTGTCCCCATTGGAAGATTTCCCCTCTTACTTTTCTGGGGACGACCCAACATGTGTGATTTTCTTTTACTTTCAATGATGGTAAACGGGACAAATAGAATCTCCCTAATGGGGGATACAGACCACAATATAAACATGATGGTTTCTATGCCCTCTCCACTCAATCCAAAACTGAAAAAATAAGCTAGTTGTACTTTAAGATGGAAAAATTACTCATCGCTTCTAAAAGCTCACAGAGGTTGAACATTTACTAAAGGCAAATAGAGTGTGCACTTTGCAAAGTGCATTTGGTCTAGAGCTTAGTAAATGAGGCAAAGCTTCACTTTGCAAAGAATACCTAATCACATGAAGGGAAAATAAAGAAAAAACACAGTTTTGCTTGCACATGATTGGATGTTGGAAGTCAGCAGAGCTTCTACTCATTTACTAAGCACTAGAGCAACTCTTCTTACAATGGGCACAGTCTATATTTGCCTTTAGTTAATCAATCCCACAGACGCTCACTTCACAGTGGGCATTTGGCGCCTAATTAAGCTCAAAAATCAATCAATCAATCAATATTCTATGTTAAGTAGAAGTAAGCATTGTGCACATCAATTGCAAAAGTAACCTGACTGGTGGCCATATGTGACTTGAAACCTGTCGAGTGTTAGTGGATGCTTTCTGCTGTTTGCCATTTGGACATCATTTGTTACTTTAGTTTAGCTTTCAGTGGCTCATATAAATCGATGCATTTGTAATGATATGGTGGGGGATAGTGATTATTCAATTCATATATATTTGGTGTAGGTCCTCATTTGAATGATGAATGTACCAAAACAGAAGAATGTGACCCCTTAGCAAATATAGTATATTCTGTATGTTATTTCTAGGCCTTCTTGATGAATAACTGTGCACAGTTCTAGGGGTCAGACGTAGGGGTGTAAGTCATAGAGGCTAGAGCCTAGAGGGTTATTTGTGTTTATGATCACTAGCCATGTTTTGTTTTGATTTCTGGCAAGTTTAGAGTGGACCCTTCAGTAACCTTTAGCGCCATATTTATCATTAAAATGCAGTCCTTGTGCTGCAGTCCAGTGACTTTGCTTAGACTGCAATGTTATGAGATTGCTTCAGACAGAAGAAGGCATTTCTTCACCCCCCCCCCTTCCCAATAATCTTACAGGCAGTTCCACTCCCTTTACTCTGATGCCCTAACTAAAATTAGTGGAACCAATTGCCTTCAGAAGTCACCTAATTTTGTAAATATAGTCCACCTGTGTGTAATTTTAATATCATGAATCCAGCTGCTCTGTGAAGCCTTCAGAGGTTTGTAAGAAATCCTTATGGGAACACACCGTATAATGAAAGCCAAGAAACACACCAGTGGAGAAGTTTAAAGCTGGGTTAGGTTATAAAAAAATATCCCAAGCATTGAACATCTCATGGAGCTCTGTTTTAATCCATCATCTGGAAATGGAAAGAGTATGGCACAACTGGAAACCTACTAAGACATGGCCGTCCACCTAAACTGACAGGCTGGCCAAGGAGCAAGGAGAGCATTAATCAGAGAAGCAGCCAAGAGGCTCCATGGTAACTCTGTAGAAGTTGCAGAGATCCACAGACAACTATTAGTCAGGCACTCCACAAATCTGGCCTTTTATAGAAGAGTGGCAAGAAGAAAGCCACTGTTGAAAGAAAGCAATAAGAAGTCCTGTTTGCAGTGGCGAGAAGCCATGTGGGGGACACAGAAAACATGTAGAAGAAGGTGCTCTGGTCAGATGAGACCAACATTTAACTTTTTGGCCTAAAAGCAAAACGCTATGTGTGGCAGAAAACTAACACTGCACATCACCCTGAACACATCATCCCCACCGTAAAACATGGTGGTGGCAGCATCATGTTGTGGGGATGATTTTCTTCAGCAGGGAGAAGCTGATCAGAGTTGATGGGAAGATGGATGGAGCCAAATACAGGGCAATCTTAGAAGATAACCTGTTGGAGTCTGCAAAAGACTTGAGACTGGGGCAGAAGTTCACCTTCCAGCAGGACAACGACCCTAAACATACAGCCAGAGCTACAATGGAATGGTTTATATAAAAGCATATTCATGTGTTAGAATGGCCCAGTCAAAGTCCAGACCTAAATCCAATTGAGAATCTGTGGCAAGACTTGAAAATTGCTGTTCACAGACGCTCTCCATCCAATCTGACATCTATTTTGCAGAGCAGAATGGTCAAAAATGTCCCTCTCTAGATGTGCAAAAAGACTTGCAGCTGTAGTTGCAGTGAAAGGTGGTTTTACAAAGTATTTACTCAGGGGGGCTGAATACAAATACACGCCACTCTTTTCAGATATTTATTTGTAAAAAATTTGGAAAACCATTTATAATTTTTCTTCCACTTCACAATTATGTACCACTTTGTGTTGGTCTATCACATAAAATCCCAATAAAATATATTTACGTTTTTGGTTGTAACATGACAAAATGTGGAAAATTTCAAGGGGTGTGAATACTTTTTCAAGGCACTGTATAATAAATCTTACATCAGTGACTGACCTCACAAATGCTCTTTTGGAAGAACGCTCAAACATTCCCATAGACACACTCCGAAACCTTGTGGACAGCCTTCCCAGAAGAGTTAAATGAAGCTGTTATAGCTGCAAGGGTGGGCCAACTCAATATTGAACCCTACAGACTAAGGCCTCGTACACACGAGGAGACATGTCCGATGAAATCGGTCCGCGGACCGGTTTCATCGGACATGTCTCCTGGGATATTTTGGTCTGATGTGTGTACACACCATCAGACCAAAATCTCCACGGACAGAGAACGCGGTGACGTGGCGACGTGCACAAACCAGGAAGTTAAATGCTTCCATGCTTCAAATCAATTCGACGCATGCGCCGGATTTCGGTCCGCTGGTTAGACGTAATAACCAGCGGACATGTCCGATTAGGCGTACTAACCATCGGACGGACATGTTTCCAGCGGACAAGTTTCTAAGCATGCTTAGAAACTTTTGTCCACTGGAAACCTGTCCGCTAGGCCTTACACCCAGTCGGACATGTCCGCAGAAACTGGTCTGCGGACCAGTTTCAGCGGACATGTCTCCTCGTGTTTACGGGGCCTAAGACCGGGAGGCCATTAAAGTTCATGTGCTAGTAAACGCAGGCATCCCAATACATTTGGTAACATAGTGTATAACTAAAGGCAAAACTTTTTAAAGCTTTGTATATAGTGCAGAAGGATGAGAAGGCTTGTCAGTTTTAATTGCTGTCTGTGCCCCTGTTAGGGAGATTCACCCTCTATTTGTCCTGTTAAAAGAATATTCCAAATTATGGGATGTCCCCAGAAAAAAAATGGAGAGGAAATCTTCCAATATGGACACTGGTTCTGATGACCTGGGGGTCCCAAAGGTATTTCTTTAAAGCGGAGGTTCTGCGGGTTTTGCTTTTTTTTTTTTAATGTCCAATGCAGGCTACTACTCACCTGCTAGCCGTTCGTACGTCCGTCCGCTCCGTTTTCGCCCAAAATTATACCTTATAAAAAAAAGAGTCCTGGCCTTTTCCATCTTGCTTGTGGGCAATTTGAATCCCACAAGCAAACACTTCCTGGATTCCTAATCGCATGACCCGCTTCCCGCGTCACGTCACACTCGAGCTGGTCTCCTGTGAGTGTTGAAACGTCACTCCCAGGAGACCTTGCGCACAGCTTCCAATTACGCCTCGCTACACGCCCACAGGGAAGAAGACCCGGAAGTGAGGCTGAAGACAGGTAAGCATTCAGATAGGGAAAGAAATGAAAACGCTAGAGGCATGTACTAAGGCTGCAGACATGATTGCTATGAAGTTAAATTTGAGGGTGAACCACCGCTTTAATTTGCAGGGATTTATTCTTACTACCTGTTTGGCTATGGGACTGGAAGTAAATGAAAATCTCTGCAATGGGCTATAAACGTCCCTTACTTCTGTCCAAAGAGGGAAAAAAAATGTTTTCCTATAGTTCTACTTTAACTTCAGTTTAGGCAAACTTTGGAAAGTTTAAACTTAATTATTGTCATTTATTGCTCTTTTATATAAAAGCAATTTGTAATTCCATTTGACTGTCCCTATACGCTGCAAAATGGAACGCACAGACTCATTATCATGCTAATCTATACAAGCATCTTGAAGCAAGATCTCCCTTTGTGTGGACCACAGCCAAAGCTAAAATATATTTCAGACTTTTATCACTGAGATTCCAAAGCTTTGTGATGTGTATACTCTTGTGTATGTATGCTCTGAGCATGTTTGATCAGTTACTTCTACATCTGTTATATTTTTTTCCAGTCCTCCTTTTTTTTCTTTTATTTTTTTTTCCTTTTTTTTTTCTTTTTTTTTGGCGGCACAATCCTCTATTGAGACTTGTTTAAGATCTAGATAAATATCTGTCACATGTTTTATTTTTTTTTCTCTCTTTTTTTTTTTAACAAAAAAGCCCGGGAGAATTCCCAGAACCACCCGAGGCACTTTGGTTTGACTTTTAATGTGTCTGACAGCACTTTTGGGATGCAAGACTGATTTATGTTAATAAAATGAATGTATATTTTATGCTCGCAGGTGAAGTGGTATGTTAGATAATGATGAGGTTGCTCTAATAAGGCAGTAATAGATTATGAGTTGAAGGTGAGCTATTATTTATTAACAAGCTATATGGCTGGGATCCAAGCTATGATTTAAGCAGGAAAAGATGCGCATATGTGCTTTTAACCAAAAACAGTTGCTGATTATGCAAGGTTCCTTGCCTTTACGCGGAGCATTTATTTGTTCTTACTTATATCTTTAGCATATTAATTCTTCTTCAGATGTCTAGAGGGAAACGTAATGTGTTTCTTTAAATTATAACTTCAGGGTCTCAATTATATTAATTACAAATATGTCTCCTCAACTTTGGTTAGGCTGACAGCACTGTGCAAAGCATACAGTACCTTGAAGTATTCATACTCCTTGAAATTGTACACATTTTGTCATGTTACAACCAAAAAGGTAAATGTATTTTATTGGGATTTTATGTGATAGACCAACACAAAGTGGCACATAATTGTGAAGTGGAAGGAAAATCATAAATGGTTTTCCATTTTTTTTTTTTTTTTTTTTTTTACAAATAAATCTGTGAAAAGTGTGGGGTGGGAGTCAATATTTTGTAGAACCTCCTTTCGCTGTGATTACAGCTGCAAGTCTTTTTGGGGATGTCTCTACCAGCTTTGCACATCTAGAGAGGGACATTTTTGTCCATTTCTAATTTTCAAAATAGCTCAAGCTCTGTCAGATTGGATGGAGAGCGTCTGTGAACAGCTTTTTTCAAGTTTTGCCACAGATTCTCAATTTGATTTAGGTCTGGACTTTGGGCCATTTTAACACATGAATATGATTTGATCGAAACCATTCCATTGTAGCTCTGGCTGTATGTTTAGGGTTGTTGTCCTGTTGGAAGGTGAACCTCCAACCCATTTTTTAAGTCTTTTGCAGACTTCAACAGGTTTTCTTCTAAGATTGCCCTGTATTTGGCTCCATCCATCTTCCCCATCAACTCTGACCAGCTTCCCTGTTCCTGCTGAGCAAAAGCATCCCCGCAGCATGATGCTGCCTCCACCATGTTTCACAGTGGGGATGGTGTGTTCAGGGTGATGTGCAGTGTTAGTTTTCTGCCACACAAAAAGTAAAATTTTGGTCTCATCTGACCAGAGCACCTTCTGCCACATGTTTGCTGTGTCCTCCACATGACTTCTCGAAAACTTCAAACAGGACTTCTTATGGTTTCTTTCAACAATGGATTTCTTCTTGCCACGCTTCCATAAAGACCAGATTTGTGGAGTGCACGACTTACAGTTGTCCCGTGGACAGGTTCTCCCACCTGAGCTGTGGATCTCTGCAGAACCTCCAGAGTTACCATGGGCTTCTTGGCCGCTTCTCTGATTAATGCTCTCCTTCCCCGATCTGTCAGTTTAGGTGGACGGCCATGTCTTGGTAGGTTTGTAGTTGTGTCATACTCTTTCCATTTTCGGATGATGGATTGAACAGTGCTCTGTGAGATGTTCAAGCTTGGGATATTTTTTTTATAACCTAACCTTGCTTTAAACTTTTCCACAACTTTATACCTGACCTGTCTGGTGTGTTCCTTGGCCTTCATGATGCTGTTTGTTGACGAAGGTTCTGGTCAGATATTGTGGACATGATACAAGAGATGGTCAGCGAATGCATACATGATACAAGAGATAGTCTGAGACTGTGGACATAATATGAGATGGTCAGAGATTGTGGACATGATACAAGAGATGGTCAGAGATTTTAAATATAATACAGGAGATGGTCAGACATTATGGACATGATATAGGAGAGAGTCAGAGATTGTGGATATGATACAAGAGATGGTCAGAGACTGTGGACATGATACAAGAGATGGTCAGAGATTGTGGACATGATACAGGAGATGATCAGAGATTGTGGACACGATACAAGAGATGGTCAGAGAATGAAAACATGATACAAGAGTTAGCCCAGGTTCACACTGGGCTGCGGGAGTGAAGTCGTGCAAGTTCAGCTGAACTCGCACAATTTCACTCCCACTGGCAGTCCCGATTTCGGCCGCGATTTCAGAGACATCTGTACAGGAACTACTTTTTGAAATCGCTGCAGCGCCGCAGATGCGGCGTTGCACCGGTTAGGACGGTGCCATTGCCGGCAAATGCCGCCGATTTGAGATGCGATTTGACATGTCAAATTGCATCTCAAATCGTACCAAATCGTACCCAATGTAACCCAGACCTTAGTCAGAGACTGGACATAATCCAAGAGATTGTCAGAGGAGACTGTGAATGTACTGTAGGAATTACTAAACACTAGAGACATATTACACAAGGCTGCTCGAAATCATTCTTTGATCGTATCCGTACCACTGAACCTGACATGTGTCAGTGGAAATAAAATGAGTGCCATGTATCCGTCCTGGATCTGCTTCATGACACAGACCCCTCCCCTAACTTATTTTAACTTCTTATTACCAGAAAAAGGAAAGATTGGTGATTTTCTGTAAATCTTGGAAGCTGAACACAGGGATGGACTGGCCATTGGGACTACAGGGAGTTTCCCAGTGGGCCGATGGCTCAGTGGGCCAGCTTCAGTGACAGCGGCCTGGAAGTTTCTCACTACTGTCTAATCTTGTCCCATAAGGGGGGGGCACCAAACTGATTCTTTGCCCCGGGAGAAATAATGTCTAGCTTCCCCACTGGTACTGCCTATAAGAGTACCAGTACCAGCCGTTCTACTCTAATAAAGTAAAACGGCTAGTTGGCTAGTGAAGGGGGAGAGGGGGCTTGGGTGGCCAGGGAGGTGCGGGAGTTGTCCGGCCGCTGTGGGAGAGACCTGTCAAAGTGGGCCAGTCTGGATGAAGTCCAGGGCCAAATTTTTGTCCCAGTCCAGCCCTGGCTGAGCATGTGGTTCTGTATTGCATGGTTGAGTTTTAAAAATATGCAACATTTCCAATTGAAGTAATCAAAGTCATTGGAGAAGCATGGAACTGCCATTGCTGATCTCTCCCTCTAAAAATTCCTGCTGCATTAATGCCATGCCGATTCTCTAGCTTTAGTAACATTGGTCTGAAACAAGCTTGCGGTCCGTGAAATGACAACACCATTTAAAAAAAAAGTGTTGATCTCACGGGACCAAAATGAACTGCCAAGTCCTTTTCAGGAGAAGGTCAGCAGTGGCACCCATGCAATTCTCCTAATTGTCAGTTGGATTTCATACTTGGAAAACATGTACTATTGGTGTCCCCTAAGGACTGATTTGAGAACACGGGGTAACTTATTACTACCATAACCATTTATTTTTGTATCCTCTTAGGTCCACGCTTTAAATATTTTAAGAGCTATTTTCCGGGATACTCGCCTTGGGGAAAATGTCATTCCTTATGTAGGAGAAGGAACACAAGCTGCAATCCTTGGATTTACCTCTCCAATCTGGGCCGTAAGCAACATTTTTTTTATTTACTATGCTTATAAGAAAAAGGAAGGAAATTAAACACAAGCAAATCTTTTTCCAGTAGATTGAAGCAACTTTTTGATTGAACATGATATTAAACAGAGAAGTGTTATTTGCCATAATTAATTCACATGAATCGTATAAACACTATATTACCAAAAGTATTGGGACGCCTGCCTTTACATGAACTTTAATGGCATCCTAGTCTTAAGCCTCGTACACACGATCGACTTTTCCGACGGAAATTGTGTGTCCAACCGTTTGTTCTTTCCATCGGACAATTCTCGGATTTTCCGCGGACAAATGTTGGATGGCAGGCTTTAAAATTTTCCGTGGACAACGGCCTGTTGTGGGATTTTTCGATTGTGTATACACAAGTCCGGACAAAAGTCCAAAGTACAAACACGCATGCTCAGAAACAATGCTCACCAAACACAACATTAGCAGCAGGTCCCCAAAGGGTGGCGCTAAAGAGCTGAAAAACCACATAGTACGTAACTACGTTCGTGCTTGTTGGCCGACAATTGTGTGCTGTTTGTATGCAAGACACATGTCTGGCCAACGCCCTTCGGACAAAAGTCAGAGGCTTTGTCTGCGGAAAATCCGAGTGTCCGAGGCTTAAGAGTGTCAACTCTTCTGGGAAGGCTGTCCACAAGGTTTAGGAGCGTGTCTACAGTAATATTTGACCATTCTTCCAGAAGCACATTTGTGAGGTCAGGCACTGATGTTGGACGCAAAGTCCTGGCTCGCAGTCTCCACTCCAATTCATCCCTTCTGGGAAGGTTGTACACAAGGTTTAGGAGTGTGTCTATGGGAAAGTTTGACCGTTCTTCTAAAAGTGCATTTGTGAGGTAAACGAGAAAGCCTGGCTCGCAGTCTCTGCTCTAGTTCATCCCAAAGGTGTTCTATCTGGGTGCAAGCCAGTCAAGTTCCCCCACCCCAAACTTGGTCATCCATGTCTTTATGGACCTTGCTTTGTGCACTGGTCTGCAGTCATGTTGGAACAGGAAAGGGCCATCCCCAAACTATTCCCACAAATTTGGGAGCATGAAATTGTCCAAAATGTCTTGGTATGCTGACGCCTTAAGAGTTCCCTTCACTGGAACTAAAGGGCCAATCTCAACCCCTGAAAAACAACCCCACATCATAATTCCCCCCTCCACCAAATGATTTGGACCAGTGCACAAAGCAAGGTTCATAAAAGACATGGATGAGCGAGTTTGGGGTGAAGGAACTTGACTGGCCTGCACTGAGTCCTGATCTCAACCCGATAGAACACCTTTGGGATGAACTAGAGCAGAGACTGTGAGCCACAATGCACTTCTGGAAGAATGGTCAAACTTTCCCATAGACACACTCTTAAAATTTTGTGGACAGCCTTCCCAGAAAAGTTGAAGCTGTTATAGCTGCAGAGGGTGGGCCAACCCAATATTGAATCCTACGGACTAAGACTGGGATGCCATGAAAGTTCATGTGCGTGTAAAGGCAGGTGTCCTAATACTTTTGGTAATATAGTGTATCTTTGATTTTCTCCACATATAATTCCTTAATAAGCATGCTGAGCCCTTACAGTAAAGGTTTCAGTGATTCTTGTTTCCGTTGATAAATATGTGGCTATAAACCTAAAACAAATCAGATGTTGATAAGTTGTGTTGGAATGAAAACTGCACGTTATCTATTGTTGCATGTCAGAAGATCGTTTATAAGCCGTTCATTTTAGTGAATCGCTTGGCTGAGTCTTCTCAATCATTCATTATACTTCAGCGATGTGGGCTATAGCACGTTGCTGCATCCGCTTCATTTGGCTTTACTTTACTTTGCTTTTTTTCTCAAAGGTTTATTTTATAAATGTGAACTTAACATTTCAATTCTACATTTATATCAAAAAATTGGTATAAACAATGATATGTATAATACCGGCTATAATGGTGTTCAAAATTTGCGTATTTCAATCATACAAAAATCCAGAAAAAGTAAACGTGGTTGGCGAATTAATTGAGAATTTGTAACATTATGCTAGGGAAGATCTACGTGAAATATGGACTGGGAGAGTTTTTATGGTAATTGAAAAAAAAAAAAAGTGGTAATGGTTAGAGGTCGACCAGTATGGGTTTTTCTCTGGCTGATGCCGATATTTAGAAATTGGGGCGGCCAATGGCTGATGTATGATGCCGTTTTTTGCGGTCCATGTTTTAGGCCGATTCCCCCCCGCCCCTCATCTCATAAATTCATCCCCTCCCAGTCCCCCCTGCTTGCTTCTGTCACTTTACCACACACTTGATGTCCTCAGTACAGATTGCACTGGTTGGCTCTGGCAGGTGGCACTGATTGGCACTGGAAGGTGGCACTGGTTGGAACTGATTGGCAGATGGCACTGGCAGGCACTGATGGCACTGGCAGGTGGCACTGATTGACAGGTGCGTTGATTGGCACTGGCAGGTGGCACTGGATGGCACTGACTGACAGATGGCACTGGTAGGTTTCACACTGAGCCGATAGTGAAACTGACATGTAACTGAATGCAGAGAGAGAGAGAGCTGTCAAATTCAGCGGTGATGTCGGGGGTGGGCGGGACCCAGCAGCTATTCAACACCAGCCAATAATTGGGCTGTTTAAAAAAGAGGTGGGACCACATACATGTAGTGGCCGGCATAGATCCTATCCCATTGGCTGGTGTTGGATAGCTGCTTGGTCCTGCCCACCCTGGGTCCCACCCATCCCTGACATCAATGCTTAATTTTGACCGCTCCTCTCTCTCTCTATCCATTCTGTTACATGTCTGTTTCACACACCGTGGCACTGCTCTGCCAACAGAGCGTGGAGAAGGGAGGAGGAACGTGGGCATGGTGCAGTCAGTGTTCAATATCGGCCTAATTTGGATAATTATCTGCCGATATGGCCAAATATTGTCCGATTATATGGGTCGACCTCTAGTAATGGTAACCCGAGAAGAGGAGCAATAATACTTTTCTGACAGACATACTTCAAGTGACATTATATGTTTGGATAAAGTTTTCATATTGGGTTTAGTCTATTATTTGGTGGCTTAAAATGTACTTCTAAGCCTCTATTAGATTCTTGTAGGGTTCAGATAGTGTGAATGTGTTCCAAAGCCTCCATATTTTTCTCTTTTTAATGGCGAATGTTACTTCCATCTGGTAAATAGAGTTGACGTTTAGGAGCCCGTCTTTTACAGATGGTGTTTCTCTTGTTTTCCGTAATGGTGGTATTAGTGCTTTGGCTGTATTTAGAAGGTGACATGACAAAGAGTTTTATACTTTCTGCCATTGAAATTGTTCCCATATAGAAGACAGCAGGCTATATCAAGTTTGAGTTGCGTGTCGGTAATGTGTATTATCCATGTTTTGATCTGATTCCAGAATGTTTGGATCTGCTTGCAGGACCACCAGATAAGTAGAAAGTTTCCTTTACTTTTGTTGCATCTCCAGCAGACGTCCGACTCTTGAGGAGACCAACTTTTTATTTTTAGCTGGGGCGGTGTACTCTTGAGTGTATTTTATACAATTCTTCTTGGATTCTAGTACTCAGAGAACACTTGTGGGTAAAGACCGAGGCTTTTTCCCAATGTTCATCTGAAATTTGGATTTGGAGCTCATCTTGCCAGATTTTTTTCAATTTATCTGGTGAGTCGGAGGTTGGCTGAGAGATCCAATTATAAGATAGGTTGCCCTTTGTATTGGTTATTGGCCATAGCATAGTTGTTCGAAGTTTGTGAGGGATCTTGACATTAGATCCTTATGTTTGTTGTTTTGGATAAAATTGTGTATTTGCAGATACTGTTGGGCAGATTCTCGTAGATCGGTGTAATAATGGGTGGGCGTAATGTATCTGATTTACGTTACGCCGCCGCAAGTTTTTCAGGCAAGTTCTTTATTCACAAAACACTTGCCTGTAAAGTTGCGGCGGCGTAGCGTAAATCACCCGGCGGAATTCTAATTCGGCGGGTAGGGGGCGTGTTTCATTTAAATGAAGCGCGTCCCCGAGCCGAACCAACTGCGTATGCGCCGGCCCTAAAATATCCCAGCGTGCATTGCTCTAAATGACATTGCAAGGACATCATTGGTTTTGACGTTGACGTAAATTACGTCCAGCACCATTCACGGACGACTTACGCAAACAACGTAATTTTTAAAAATTTTGACGCGGGAACGATGGCCATACTTAACATTGGCTGCGCCTCATAGACCCAGGGGCAACATTTACGCCGGGAAAAGCCTAACGTAAACGTCGTAACTTTACTGCGTCGGCCGCGTGTACGTTCGGGAAATCATATCTAGCTAATTTGCATACTCGACAGGGAAATCGACGGAAGCGCCACCTAGCGGGCAAAAAAAAAAAATTGCAGTTAAGATCCAACGGCGTAAGAGACTTACGCCTGTCGGATCTAAGGGATATCTATGCATAACTGATTCTAAGAATCAGTCGTATAGATACGACGGCGTATCAGGAGATGCGCCGTCGTATCTCTTTTGAGAATCTGGGCCTGTATGTCCAAAAGGTTTGAGCATTTTTATCCAAGTTCTTTCTCTAGGCTTGTCACTTTCCTTAAAGGAAACTGTTATAAGTGAAGTATGGAGGCTGCCATTACTGGCCTTTGCGTTGCTGGTTGTCTGACTGTCTTGCTGAATCTTCTGCTTTAGTACTTTCAGTCACCTAAACTGGCCATAGATGGTTTGAATCTCGGCCGGTCCCTGCCAAATCGCCTGAGAATGGAACCATCTATGGGCAGGCTGGTTATAGCCAAGTTGATCCATCAATCGACTTGGGTACAATCAGCCTGTCAGATTTTTTTTTTATATGCGATTACTGCTGGCAGATATAGCCGCTAGCAGGAATCATAGTGTTTTGCATGCCGGGAGAGCTCTCTTGCTGGCAGAACACAATAGCGCTGTGAGAGAGATTCCCTATCAATACTGATTGTGTTGAAGGTGAAATCTAGTAATCTAGTAATGCATCGATATATCAGCCGGCAAAAATGATCGGCCGAAAATAGGGTTATCAGAATTTTGCTGATAGAAAAAAAAAAAAGGGTGCAGATAATGGCTTGCTGCGCACCACTGACTTCACTGCAAAAATGCCCCTTGTTGACTGCAATGCAAAAACAACCCCTATTGACTGCAATGCAAAATTGAGTCCCATTGACTTCATTGCAAAATTGTGTCCTATTGACTGCAAAGCAAAAATGTCCCTTATTCACTGCAATGTAAAATCAAGCGGGTTTTTAGGGATGCACTGTAAATAATGTCCGAAAATAGGGTTATCTGTTTAAAAAAAAAGAGTGCCAATAATGGCATGCTGTGTTCTATTGACTTCGTGTCCCAGTGACTTCAATGCAAAATCGCGTCCCATTGACTTCAAAGCAAAAACAAGCAATTTTTAGGAAAGCACCGATATATCGGCTGACAAATTATCGTCTGAAAATAGGGCGGATGAGAGATGGATGAGATCCCCATCGTGCTGCCGACAACAACAGCACAAGTTTTGCCGGGGTGTAGAGTACTCTTGGGCCTTGTACACACGACCGAACATGTCCGTTGGACCAGTTTCCGCGGACATGTCCGACCGTGTGTAGGGCCTACCGGACAGTTTTCCGGCCTAGCGGACAGGTTTCCAGCAGACAAAAGTTTCTTGGCATGCTAAGAAACTTGTCCGCTGGAAGCCTGTCCGTCGGACATGTCCGATGGTCAGTACGACTCATCGGACATGTCCGCTGGCCCTGAAATCCCACGCATGCGTCAAAGTGATTCGACGCATGCGTGGAAGCATTGAACTTCCTGGTGCCGCCACGTCACCGCGTATTCTGTCCGCGGGGAATTTGGTCTGATGGTGTGTACACACATCAGACCAAATGATCCCAGCAGACATGTCCGATGAAAACGGTCCGCGGACCGTTTTCATCGGACATGTCTGGTCATGTGTACGAGGCCTTAGTGTTATATACAGTTGGGAAACTTTTTGTACCACATTCAGAGAGCATGTGGTTATGGATTGCAGGGCTTCCTCCCACTGGTCTCCCGTATGTTGGCCGAGGTCCCTCTTCCACAGGTAAGCCCACAGGTGTCTTGCGAGTATATTTGGTTGCATTGGGATATGATTCCCTTAGTTATAGTGCTGGAGTGCAGTACATGGAATACCGGAGTGGACGACAGTGCCCACTCTCCTGCATCCCCCTGCGCAGGTACGAGTAGAGCATAGTGGCGGGTAAGTTGAATTTAGCTTGTAGGTCAGGAAAGGATAGCAGCTTACTGTCACTAAATATGTGGGATAGCATAGTCACACCGGACCTGATACTTTGAATTGACAGCAAACCAACTACCAAAGTGAAAAACAGCAAAGTGTTAAAAAAAAAAAAAAAAATTGTAGGCCTCACCCACAGTAAGACTAACAAAAAAAACAAAACAGTGCAGTTTCCTAGTTAGCAGAATGCAGCCGAGTTTAGCAAACAGTCTGACTCTGGGAGTGTTCAGGGATCAGGGCTCAGCATGTTTGACTAGCGGTACTGCTCACCTTCGTACACTTCCAACATCTGTTGCACATAAAAAATCTTTATGCTCCCAAGACCTTAAGCCGTGAGTTATTGCTTTTCCACTGTCACGTCTTTGGACAGATTAGACCTGGTGCCATGGTACCCTCTGATCCTCTTCCCCCCCTTCTCTCCAGAAAAATACACCATGTGCCAAGGGGAGGCACTGACAGTCTGTACCCTGAATTAATGGGATTTTTTTTTTTTCCCCTTGTAATTTCTGTCAAGGGAAGAAACAAAACTCCCACGTGTTCTTATATTGTGGAGCTTGCTTCATAAAGGAGAAATAATGGCTTTATTCTGGTGTTCTAACATTTTTAACAGTTGTGCTGTCGTAATATAAAATAACAGTCTTGGCATTGAGAAGAACTGTAATAATTCAGCTTTATGCCTTAAATATGTAGGTTATATAGACAATTAGTAAGATTTGTTTTCCAGAACCTTTCTCCAAATTAGCACAGATTAGTGTTTTGAAACGTAAAATCTGCTATGAGCATACACCTTTTTTTTTGTTTTCTGTCATTTTGAAAGTGTAAATGATGGAAATAAAATCTAACTCTTTTTGACATATAAGAATGCCTAATCTGTAATTTGATGCCTTTTGGAGATTTTTCCATCTTTCCTTGGTTTTGTTATGCACATTAATACAAATTTTTACCTGGGGTGCCCAAACTTTCGATCCCCACTGTATATACCTTAAACCAGCGCACTCTGGATCAATTGTGCATAAATACTATTGCAAAGTGAAATAAATAAAAAAGAGCAGCTCGAAGCAAGACCCATATAGGGTCTAAAACACAAATAAGATGGCGGAAGTGACGTGTCACGCACTACCTGACCACACACTTGGGTAGTGCGTGACACGTCACTTCCGCCATCTTTCTGGAGTGCGATCGGCATGCCTGCTTGATTGTATGGACTTTTTACATCTTACTGAACTGTTAGAGCCCATTCACACAGGGACGACTTTGGATCCGACTTCACGTCGCCCCTAGTCGCTTCAAGTCGCGCTGCATGAGAAAATCAATGTAAGTGAATAGAGCCGTCTTATTGCACACTACTGCAGTCGCTCCGACTTCAAAAAAGGTTCCTGTACTACTTTAATCTGACTTCTAGGCGACTTTTAGGCAACTTGTACTCATTGATTTCAATGGAAGTCGCCTCAGAAGTCGGGTCACTGTCTTAACTGAAGCAACAATACAGAAAGAGAGCATACATTTCTCAGGTAAACCCCTCCCTCCCACAGAGCTGATTGTTGTTTGATTGGCCACTGGAAAGCCTCCTGTCCTGGAGGCGATTTGAAGTTGCCTTGTAAGTTGCCTGATGATTTATACTCAAGTCGTGTCCAAGTTGCCTCCCAAAGTCGTGCTGGAAGTCATGTTGCCCCTGTGTGAATAGGCTCTTAGTGATACTTGTTTTTTTAGCAAAATTAAAGTTTTAAACTGCACTACGAGGAGCTGTCTCTTTTCTCCTTGGCATATATTACCTTTGTTGGCTGGTACAAAGTTGTAGGCCACTTCTCCTTGGAGGATACATCTTTTGTTACCTATGCCTTACATGACTTCCTGTAATGGGTGTCATATCTGTCCGGTGAGTAGATTGTTTGCCTTTCAGGGTGGAAGAAGGCACTATAATTATTGTCACGTTTACTAAGAAAAATTCACTTTCACTTGACTGGAGACATCTGGTGGTGCACAGACTTTATAATAGGGCTGGGGAAAAAATTTATTTGAATCGAGTTGGGAGGTAAAATCTATTTTTTAGATTTTTTTTTTCCATAGGACCGGCGCTCTGCACACTAGGCCGAAGCCTCGTCTAAAAAATCCTGCCCGCCGCGATCCTGGGAAAAGGCTGCGAGGCCGGACGCCGTGGACTAGGCTGAAGCCACGGCCTTTTCCCAGCATCGCGGCGAGCTGCGGTCAGGATTTTTTTTGGTCGTTGCCGCGGCTTCAGCCTAGTCCGCGGCCTTTTACCAGCCCCAGAGCTCCTTAGGACAGGCGTGGTGGTGTCCATCAGAAAAAAATCGCCCAGCTCTACTTTATAATACTTGTGGCACGGAACTAGATTGTGCCTTGTGTTTAATTTATATTGGGAGCGTGATATGAAATATAAATATATATATATATATATATATATATATTTTTTTTTTTTCTATTTAGGGTAATTTTGGAACTAATCTGCCAATAGTTGGGCTGCGTATATGGTGTACCGCTTAACTTTCAGAGCTCAGATTGTTTTTTTTTTTTCTCTTTTTTTCTTAAAGCGATTGTAAAAACATTTTTTTGTTCAAAATAACAAAAGTTATACTTACCTGCTCTGTGTTGTGGTGTTTCACAGAACAGCCTGGATCCTTCTTTTCTCTGGGCCCTTGCTAATGCTACTGGCCTCTCCCTCCTGTAGAGTGCCCCCACAGCAAGCAGATTTCTATGGGGGTAGCCGAGCCACATTTGCCCATTTAGACACCGAGCCGCGCCCCCACCCCCACCCCCTTTATTTTTTCATTGACTTTGACAGCAGCGGGAGCCAATGGCATGAAGCGTTTAATTGATACAGCTTTACTTTTCTATACAGTTTTCCAAATTGCACATTTTACACAAAATCTCTCTCTCTAAAAAAAAAAAAAAATCAGGGGGTGAGGATCTGAAATCTGACAATACAGAGCTCAGTGAGGAAAGCTCTGAGCCCTGATTGGAGTGATGGAACACATCCCTTTCCTCATTGTACAGAGGGAACATGCACAGCCGTGGCTGTCAATCACAGGCTGTGTGCTGGAGTTTGACTCCCCTGTCACCAGTTATCTCTTGGAGTCAGAAAGAGTTGTTGCAAAGCGACTGCAGATAATAGAGGAACGAGGCAGAAGAGATAAATCACACTCAGTGCTTTGGATGTAGACAAGTACACAGTATATAAGGATGTGCTTTGGTCATATTTTATGTCTGAGGTTTACAACCACTTCATTCTCAACTCCATAGAGATGTAGATAGTGAATTTTAAACATTGGTACAAGCCTGATGCCGTTCACATTTCTTGTCACCTGTTGAGCTAGTGGTATCTGATGTGTCTTATCCCCTCATTCTTCCCTGCTTTCTGGATAAAGTATAAATCGGCCTGCACCCTAATATTTCTGTGAGACATCTGATCTACCAGAGCACCTTGAGCGGCTCTATAAGTGGCATTTTGGTATAGTGAAAATTGTTAGTTTTTTAGATTTAGAAAGCTTAGCAGACTTAGCAGCCAAAGCTTGTTCTACTCTCCCGTGACCTGTTTTCAGCAGGTTAAAGCCCGCTGTCGGCTGACATTGCAGAGCCGGTCAAGTCTCGGGAAAGATCCCGACGTGCCTGGACCAGCACCCGACTCAGCTCAGCAAGCCGCTGAGGGCCTGAACCACCCACTACCGCCCCTCCACAGCCTGAGCGTGGGGAGGGGGTAGAGCAGAGAGCCAGTCACCAGGATCTCTGAGAACTGAGCGATTGGAGGTGTTTGAGCGCTTGGTTCTCAGTCTTAGAGCTGGCGGGGGACAAATGCAGCACCAGATCGATACTTTAGCCACCTAGGTAAGTATATTGCTTTTCTCTTAACCTTTATAACTTTGGTAACATTTTTGTGTACATTAACCATAAAAATGTTATTTAACCACTTAAGCCCCGGACCAATATGCTGGCTAAAGACCCAAGGGGTTTTTACAGTTCGGGACTGCGTCGCTTTAACAGACAATTGCGCGGTCGTGCGACGTGGCTCCCAAACAAAATTGGCGTCCTTTTTTCCCCACAAATAGAGCTTTCTTTTGGTGGTATTTGATCACCTCTGCGGTTTTTATTTTTTGCGCTATAAACAAAAATAGAGCGACAATTTAAAAAAAAAAATGCAATACTTTTTACTTTTTGCTGTAATAAATATCCCCCAAAAACATATATAAAAATTATTTTTTTCCTCAGTTTAGGCCGATACGTATTCTTCTACCTATTTTTGGTAAAAAAAATCGCAATAATCGTTTATCGGTTGGTTTGCGCAAAATTTATAGCGTTTACAAAATAGGGGATAGTTTTTTTGCATTTTTATTTTTTTTATTTTTTTTTACTAGTAATGGCGGCGATCAGCGATTTTTTTCGTGACTGCGACATTATGGCGGACACTTCGGACAATTTTGACACATTTTTGGGACCATTGTCATTTTCACAGCAAAAAATGCATTTAAATTGCATTGTTTATTGTGAAAATGACAGTTGCAGTTTGGGAGTTAAACACAGGGGGCGCTGTAACATTTAGGGATCACCTAGTGTGTGTTTACTAGTGTAGGGGGGTGTGGCTGTAAGACTGACACCATCGATCGAGTCTTCCCTATAAAAGGGATCACTCGATCGATGCGCCGCCACAGTGAAGCACGGGGAAGCCGTGTTTACACACGGCTCTCCTCGTTCTTCAGCTCCGGGGAGCGATCGCGACGGAGCGGCTAAAAACAAATAGCCGCGCCGTCGTCCCGGATCGCTCTCCGAGCGGACCCGACCTCCGCATGTACCGGGGGGGGGGTCCCGATCGGACCCCCCACCCACGTCTAGCAGAGGACGTACAGGTACGTGGATGTGCCTGTCCGTGCCATTCTGCCGACGTAAATGTACATGAGGAGGTCGGGAACTGGTTAAATGAACTTCTCTTATAATCTCAAACAAAACAAGGCTTCTTCAAAATAGCAACAATTTGAACAGACACCATACTCCCTTTTGCATAAATGTGAATTTGATGGGTAAAAGATGGCTTCAGCTCCTGTTCTTCACCTGTAGAAAACTCCTCAAACGTGTTTCGTCCTTTCGTCCTACATTAAGCCCAGAAAATGGCGAATCACAAAGTGGGTATGCAAATATCGACTTGGAGCAGGAAATTTGATGGATGGTCTGCTACTCTCTGCTTTTTCTGCCTCGCTAGTGGTCCTTGCACATGATGGGCAGGCTTACCCACACACTCTGTCAGTAATTGTGTGTCAGAGTGCCCCTTGTTTTCAGGGTCCCATGGCAATCAAATGGGAAGAAAGGTATGTTTATGCACTTTATTTTTGCCACCTTTTATCACTGTTATGAATTTATACATGGAAAGGTTTACTTCAAATACCATACAGAGCTCTGCTGCTAGGATATTGTCAAAGATGGAGAAGTAATGACTCTAGCAGATGTTGCATTTTAATAAAGCTTTCTAAAGACATATTGTTTGCTTTCCTTCATGTAAAAGCTGATGTATCATAAAATAAGTTTATGCAACCCAGGTCCATAAAGGTCACTCGAAAATGAAAAGTGCCAGAAGCTCATCTACAGAGACATAGTGATCGCTGCCATTTCATGAGACGTGTAACTTATATTACTAGATCTAGTGAGCATTTTTATGTTTTCTAAAAAAAAATGGGAATGGAAAACCTTACCCCCCTCCTGGAAAACTTCTAGATTTGCATCTTGCTGTAGTTTATTGCTTAAATTTCAAACACACAAAAATGTTATGTTTCCAATATGGAATTCTATTTTAAAGTGAACCTGTCTTATCGTTTTTAGTATATAAACCAGATTTTCTCGACCTTTTTACTGCAGAGGAACCCTTAAAATATTTGTCAGGGCTTGGAGAACCCTTAATAAAACTGATTCATCAGGGTCAATAGGAAAAGTTCCACTTGGTTATCAGTAGGAATATTGCCACCCTTATGGACCGCTAAAAAGATCTTAGGTGTCATGCTGCTGGCTTTCCAAGTGTCTGTTGCCTTGGAACTATCTAGACACCATCAAATGGAAGATCAATCAGCCACATCTCAAGGAAACCCTATCAACCTCTGGAGGAACCCTGGTTGAGAATGGCTGATATAAACTATTACTGATGACTGTATGTATCTGATGGGGAATTGCCAAATGGTGTCTGAAACTACCAAATTAAAGTTTGGGGTTATATAAAAAATATAAGCATACAAAGTCACTTCTATGCTGCAGCCTTGATAAGATGCTGCAGCTGTCCCACATCCGCTTTAAGACCTAGAACTGAGCGATCATGTGACCGCTGATTGCTCAGCTGATTGCTTCTTGGTCTGCTTGAAGCGGAGAGCAGGGACTGCCAGTCACTGCCCTCTGCTCTGCCCCATCAGTGCTCACTGGAGCGCCAATCTAGAGAGGGGGTGGATGCAACTGACTTTAGCCCTCATCTGCACATGGAGCCAGCTGTCAGGCAGCTGGGTGGATCCTGACACTATAGTCGGGATTTTTTTAGAGCCTGGAGTGATTCTGTGATGTCAGCTGATAGCGGCATTGGCCTGCCATAAGCTGACTCTAAGTCATAGGAGAGCAAAAGTAAGTGCATTCCTGTAATAAGCAAGAGAAGTATGGCCAAAACTAATTTGGCCATACTTCTCTTTTAAATCCTCAAAAAATATTTTGGAGAAACACTGCATCCTGGGTGCGGTGTCCACATACTACTCTATAGGCCTGAATTTCTTCACCTTGAAATTGTCCCAGGTTGTTGAATAATCCAATATCGAAGCCTCACCCCCATTCTAAGCCTATTCTATCCACCCTGTAAAAGAAAAGATGTCTATTACTCACCTATTCTGAAGCCGGTCCAGTTACATGATCGGTGCATCCATCCCAGCACCGGCTTCAGCGTAGAGGAGGAACAGCTGACAATGGATGCCTTGTAGTAAGCCCATGGGTAACGCTGGGACCCGATCATGTGACTGGACTGTAGCGACTTCACAACAGGCAAGTATAGTTCTCTTTTCTTTTACAGGGCAGATAGAATTGGCTTTGAATGCGGGTGGAAGTAGGTTTAGGCTTAATTAGAATTTTACTGGAATTCCAGTTTGATAAAAATGGGGCTTTAACCCTAGCAGGTGGAAAAAATGGGACTTACACTGTATGGACAGTGCAATCAAGGCAGGGGAGCTAATTTTTTTTTTTGTTTTATTGAATGCAAAAAATAAATGTGTAGAAATGGTATGCCCATTGATCATTTATTGAAGGCATATCAATAAGTGTTTATAATTAGGACATCAGAACAAAATGTCATCAAATCATTCCCAGTAGCAAAAGTCAAGATATGGCAACTGGCAGTTGAAGTAAGCTACAACCCAAACGGGCTGTGTCCAACTGCCAATTCACTATGAATGACCTACAGCAGATAATAAAATAAGCAAGAAGCTCCAGAGAGACAAGAGCATGAGAAGAAAATTAGGAACAAGGAACTGAAGGGCCTGTAGGCCAATGACTCCTTTTGAGAACCCTGTTTGGATGAATTGTTGGCTTCAGTGTTTTCTGAATCAGTGTAACAGAACAAGTATGAAGATGAGTTGGCATTCATCTATAGCAGTGGTCTCCAAGCTGCAACCTGCGGGGTAACGTTGGCCCTTTTCCAACCCTTGCGGCATCATTTCATCCACTGACACCAATGTTGGGGAACCATTCTTCCCAATGACACCAGAGATGATGGGGGCACCATTCCTTCCACGGACACCAATGACCGGGCCCTATTTCTGCCACGGACACCAATTATCGGACACAAGGGCACCATTCCTCCCACTGATACCAATAGTGGTGCATTTTTCCTCCCACTAAATCCAATGAAGGGGCATTTTCCGCTTCCACTGGCCATAGTGTGGACCTCTTAAAGTCTGAAGAAAAATAAACTGGTCCTTTAATTGGAAAGTTTCAGAGACCTTTGATCTATAGCATGCTTGCTCTGACTCGAAAAATCATGTTTTAACTGCATGCGGACCACCCCATGCACACATACTGCAGCAGGGGCGCTGCTCTGGGTCAGATCACATACCTAGTATGTGATCTGACACTTCCGGGTCTGGAGTGTGCCTGCGCCGCCGGCGACCTGCTGCCACTGTGATTGGACACAGAAGGAGTCACTCAGTGGGTCCAGTGGACGTGATGTCCATCAGGACCCACCAATCGTTCGGGAGACAGGTAGAATGGTTTTCTGCCTATGTAAACAAGACACACTGTGAGAGGGGAATGTACTGATCCTGTGTTTCTGCTAAGCAGGAACATGGATCTTTACCTTCCCCCAGTCAAAGCACCTCCCCCACAGTTAGCAAGCTTTCTCTAGGAACATATTTAACCCTTTGAACACCCCTGATGTTGACCCCTTCCCTGCCAGTGTCATTATACAGTGCATATTTTTTTTAGCACTGATCACTGTATTTGTGTCACTGTCCCCCAAAAAGTGTTAGTCAGTTTCCGATTTGTCTGCCGCAATATCGCAGTCCCACTGTAAGTCGCTGATCGCCGCAATTACTAGTAAGAAAAATTATTAAAGTAAAATATCCCATAGTTTGTAAATGCTAAAACTTTTTCCGGGGGTTAAGTGGTTAAAGGTGTGTTTGTGTTTTTTGTTTTCCTTCCTCTGGATCAACTGTATGGAAGTAAGTAGGTGGTCTATTATCTATTGGTTGGACTTGATTCTTTTTTCAGCCAGACTTTGTAAAAATAATTAAAGGTGAAGTATAGCCAAAGCTCATTTGGCTATACTTCTGTGGATCACAGCAGTGCAGTTTGTTGTGCACTCCTGTGACCCATTTTCAGCAGAGAGCGGACTGAAGTCTGCTCTCTGCTGACCTCGCAGAACTCAGTCCAGGCACCAGGTCATCCCGACAATAGGAGTCTAGATCCATCAGGTGCCTGGACTGACACACCGCTCAACCTCTCAGCAAGCCACTGAGAGCCTGAGCCGGCTGCTCCCTGCCCCCTCCACAGCTCAGCGCTCCAGTGAGCGAGAAGGGGGCCAGAGCGGAGAGATGCTTTGTGACAGCAGCTTTCTGCATGAGGAGCTGTCAGAACCGCGTGATCGGCGATGTTTGACCACTAATTTCTCAGTGCATAGGCGCCAGGACAGATGCAGCATCGGACCAATGCAGCATCCACCTAGGTAAGTATAATTCGGGGATCCTTTACTTTGTGACGTTGTCATGAGAGATTTCTGGAATCTGCCATCACTCCTTTGAGAATACTATTTCCTTAGCTGTCATTCTATTGCTTTGACTTCAGCAACGTCAGGGTAACTGACCCACAACAAGTATAAAAATAAGTAGTTCTGTCACTTTATGAATACTTATTTACAACATATGTGTTCCAGTATTGTGACTGAAACATACTAACGTCAGACACAACTAAGGCACCCTTCATACTTCTCTTCTGACAATCACTTTAAAGTGGTTGTAAAGTCGGTAGGTTTTTTATCTTGATGCATATGCATTAGGATAAAAAACCTGTGTGCAGCAGCCCCCCTAATACTTACCTGAGCCCCATCTCTCTCCAGCATAATTCATGAGTGCCTCGGCCGTCCAGGACTCTCCAGATTGGCTGAGACACAGCAGTGGTGCCATTGGCTCCTGTTGCTGTCAATCAAAGTCAGTTAGCCAAGCAGGAGAGAGATGGGCTGGGGCCCAACCGGGGCTCCGTGTCTGACTGGACACAGGGAGCTGAGGCTTGGCTCGGGTGCCCCCATAGCAAGCTGCTTGCTGTGGGGGCACACAGCAGGAGGGAGGGTCCAGGAGGGCCGAAGAGGGACTAGAGAAGAGGAGGATCTGGCTGCCCTGTGTGAAAACCAACTGCACAGAGCAGGTAAGTAATAACATGTTTGTTATTTTTAGAGTAAAAAAAAATCGAGACTTTACAATTACTTTGTTAGACACAGCCAGGGAAATGGCTTTCTTTCGGAGGTGAGCAATGGAAGTGTCTGTACTTGTTTTGTGACACTGCCACTATAAAAGCCTTGAGATGCATTTGAAACATTTTTTTGTTTTTATTTTAAACTTATAATAGGGTTTTGTGTGACCGTTTCACATACAGATATTGTTTCGGAGGAGTTCTAGATTTAACATTTAACGTGGCAGATTTATTGGACGGTTATACATTAGCATGTCGGGGTGATAAGAGATATTTTACAGCATCTGTGTTAAAGGGTATTTGGGAAACTAATATGTCAGCTTGGATGAGAACCACTTGGCCAAGCTGAAGGTAACTGGCTGTCTTTTGAATTCTTTACCAAACGCCTGCCAGTTCTTTCCCCGGTCATCCCGTTAAGCGTGTCAAGGTGTAAGGCAAACATGATCAGATACTAAAATAAAATGCACAGTTATAATTTTGTAAAGATTCTGCTTTACTGAATTTGGATAAAATCACTTTAGCAGGAGATACACTTAACCCAACAAAAATGTTTGTGGTATTATTATTAGTAATAAATATTATTATCATACAGGATTTATATAGCGCCAACAGTTTGAACAGTGCTTTACAACATAAGGGCGGACAGCACAATAACAATACAGGAGGAATGAGAGGGCCCTGCTCGTTATAGCTTACAATCTAAGAGGGAGGGTCAAAAGGATGCAAAAGGTAATAACTTTGGGGGATGGTCTTATGGAGAAAGTAAAAGCAATTATTAGGTGAAGGCAGAATAGGCTTCTCTGAAGAGGAGGGTTTTCAGGGATCGTCTAAAAGCAAGCAGAGAAAGAGATAGTCGGACAGATTGAGGTAGGGAGTTTTATAGGATGGGAGAGGCTTTGGAAAAGTCTTTGAGAGCATGGGATGAGGTGATGAGGGAACGAGAGAGCAGGAGGTCTTGGGAGGAATGAAGGGAACGATTAGGTTGATATTTTGAGACTAGGTTAGTGATGTAGCTGGGGGCCGTGTTGTGAATGGCTTTGTAAGTTATTAGAATTTTTACATTATTTTTTTGGGTGAGCAGAAGCCAGTAGAGGGATTGGCAGAGAGGGGTAGCAGACACTGAGTGGTTGGTAAGGTGGATGAGTCTGGCAACAGCATTCATAATAGACTGAAGGGGGGATAGTCTATGTCAGGGATATGCAACTAGCGGACCTCCAGCTGTTGCCAAACTACAAGTCCCATCATGCCTCTGCCTCTGGGTGTCATGCTTGATGATGTCAGAGTCTCGCTATGCCTCATGGGACTTGTAGTTTGGCAACAGCTGGAGGTCCGCTAATTGAATATGCCTGGTCTATGTAAAGGTAAGCAATGAGTTGCAGTAGTCGAGGTGAGAGATGGCCAAGGAGTGAATTAGGAGTTTTGTATCACTTTAAGCTTTTGCAAAGGGTGAGCATTCTCTTATGACTGTATGCACGTTTTTGGGGTTTTATTGTTTTTAAAATGCATAGTAAAGGCTCATTAATAATTTAGCGAAACACATAAAGCATTTAAAAGTACTATGAATCTCTTTTAATGTAATCTTTATAGTCTTCATTTACAACTCATTTTGTTTGTGATCTGTACAGTCTCCTTTGCACTGCCTCTATCCATTGCTACATAAAAAATAACATGTGTTTCTTTAGAGCTCCGAGGTTCATATTGGTGCAGCAAGAATTAACAGAGCTGTCAGACTTGGCAAGCGCTGTCTGATTTTATGAATATGACAGCAGAAACCCCAGAAAGTAAATGAAACACAAATAACCGCAATCTGTGGGAATGAAAAAGTTGAAAAAAAGCCGCCTCAGCAGAATATAGTGAGATAGGCATCGTAAACTGATTAGTGGCACAGAGACTCAGAATACTCCTTTGTGTTCTGACAAAAGACACGGCATTCTACAGAAAGTGTCACAGTGGTTCAGCTATCCCGCTGATTAGAATTCCAGGCACTTCAAGCAGAAGAGGCTTCACTGAATGTCCAGTAAGCAGCCACTCAAGGACACTGACTGAGGAACAGTATTACAAAGAGCTGAAACACTGTATTGAAACGTATTGTAACGGGTGGCAAAAGTACAACTAACCTTGTGCTTTTTTATACTTCTGTTTTTTCTGTTGGGAGGTTATGGGAAAAATGCATTGGATAGTCGGAAATGTACTTTGCCTTGCGTAACAGTGTATTTTTAAATGTTAATAGTTTCTGTACCTCCATTTGTCTTGATTTTCCCATCCTGTGACACTCAAACTAGGGTAGACAATATTAGGAACCACTCAGCCTCTACTGTGATGCACATGTGTTGAAAGAGAATATATAAACCTAGGATGACCACTTAGTTTATCCTTCGTTTTCTAAAAAAATAGACATCCCAACCTGCAAAAATAAATTTCAGGGAGGTGGCAAACTCATTTTAGGGAGATGGCGCTTCTGCTCAGTTGTCGCAGGAATGATCTCGCTCACTGTGTCCAATTCTTGACAGTTCCCCCGCAGCCCTTCGGGAGAGGAAGGGAGCCGGCTGCGGTGGATGAGGAGGGGCAGAGGAGAACACGGTGCCGGCGGGGGGGGGCGGAGAAGGACACAGAGGAGGCTGGGGGAGAAGCACACAGGAAGAAACGGCTGGGAATGCTCGGTGCGGCGGGGAACAGCTGTGAACTCCGACCTCCAGCGACTGTCAGCTAAAAATTTATACTAGGGATATCAGTGTTCACAGCTGTTCCCAGCCGCACCATGCATTCACGGGGGATCGCGATGGCGCTTGAGGGTGTGCGGGAGCTGCCGCAGAAATGCGTGAGACTCCCGCACCTTGTGGGAGACTTGAGATGTATGAAAATATATGGCCAGAAGTTTGTATGTAGACCCCCCAGACTAGGGGGTTTTCTTGACCGAGCTGTACTGAAACTGTGGGTGAAGATGTGGCATTGTTGACTGTCAGGGGTTCCATGACTGCAGGAGGGAGTTCTTTGTTTTTCCTGCCCTCAAAGACACTACATTAATGGATGTATCCCCAAAATGAGGGCCAATCTTACCTATGAAAGTCATAGAAACAGGGGTTTTCATCAGAAGATATCTCCTGTACCTCTGTTTTGATGGCAGCCATAACATGCTCTCCCAGCCGACAAGTTTTAGGGGTTGATTTGCTAAAACTGGAGAGTGCAAAATCGGATGCATATGTTTGGTTGTTCTCCATTAGGTTTGAGCTTCGGTTTGGGCTGCTGCCTCTCTTAAAGTGATCCCGACGGGGACCCCTTTGAAAAGTGATTTATAAAGGTGCTGCCCTTCACCCGAAGAGCGATCTTCCACACTGGGTCTCTCGAACCGGGTGAGTATGCAAGCAGGAAGGGTATTTGTCACCTGGAAAGTGAACCCCTAACTTATCCCCAGGTGCATGATAAGGTAAAGAATATAATATATATTTTCGTTCAACACATATTTAATTAGTGCTCCTATTTTAATGAAATAATATCCTGTGGTTATTTAAACCTAAAAGTGCAAATGCAACGTATGGCCCATATGGCACGGACCATATTGGTTAATGAGCACAAAAGTCACGGAAAACTTTTGAACTTTTCTTAAAGAATTTTTTGTACTGTAAACCCGTTGTGGTTTGGAAAAATTATTTCACTGGACTTCTGTTGACATTATTATTATTTTTATCTTTTATTACGTTTATTGTTCAATATCAATTCAGACACTGCACCTGTGTCACATAGAAGGAATATTAGTAAATGTCTTGGTAGGGTCTTCAGGTAGTCGATTTCCAAGTTCATTTGGGAGATGCATGCAGACCCGATAGGTGATATATTTTACTTTGCCCATGCAGTTGCACATTTAGGTTTAAACAACCACAGCATATTATTTCACTGAAATAGGAGCACTAATTAAATATTTGTTGGGAAAGAAAATATATATAATATTATTTTCCCCATAATGCACCTGAGATAAGTGACCCAAATTATGGGTTCACTTTTCAGGTGACAAATACTCTTCCTGCTCGCATACTCAACCGGTTAGAGAGACCCAGTGTGGAAGATCACTCTTCGGCTGAAGGGCAGCGCAAAAATCTGATGCAGCTCTGCATAAAAACCAATCAACTTTCAGGTTTTATTGTCAAAGCTTAAAGGGGTTGTAAAAGTACAATTTTTTTTCCTAAATAGCTTCCTTTACCTTAGTTCAGTCCTCATTCACTTACCTCATCCTTCCATTATGCTTTTAAATGTCCTCATTTCTTCTGAGTAATCCTCACTTCCTGTTCTTCTGTCTGTAACTCCAGACAGTAATGCGAGGCTTTCTCCCTGGTGTCGAGTGTCATGCTCGCCCCCTCCCTTGGACTACAGGAGAGTCAGGACGCCCACTAACACACAGCTCCTTTCTTTGGAACGTAGAGAGCGTCCTGACTCTTCTGTAGTCCAAGGGAGGGGGCGAGCACGACACTCCACACCAGGGAGAAAGCCTTGCATTACTGTGTGGAGTTAGACAGAAGAACAGGAAGTGAGGATTTCTCAGAAGAAATATGGACATTTAAAAGGAAAATTGAAGGATTAAGGTAAGTGAAGGAGGACTGCACTAAGGTAAATGAAGCTATTTAGGAAAAAAAAATTGTACCTTTACAACCCCCTTAAGTGAACAAGCTGAAGTTAGAAGCTGGTTGGATACCATGCACAGCTGCACCAGATTTTGCACTCTTTAGTTTTAGCAAATCAACCCATTAGCTGGGATTCTACTAGGACCAGCCGAAAGCATGTTTGCAGGCAGGATCTGAAACATAATTTAGATGTGACCTGGATATGTGAAAGTTTTATGGAAAACGCTGAAGGTACAGGCTTTCCTTAACGTTGGGTGCATGTAAGGTTTAGAATGATCCATCAACTTCCTATTGGAGTCACCCCTATCAGATTTGTCTGTGCTCCTGTTGCAGATTTTCCCTCACTTCTTGTCTGGTAAAGCCCTTGGGCAGAAAAAAAAAATCTCTCTTAGGCCCCATACACACGAGAGGATCCATCCGCTGAAAAATCTCAGCGGATCGGTTTCAGCGGATAGATCCCCTGGTGTGTACGTTCCAGCGGATATTTATCCGCGGATATTTCCGATTTCCAGCAGATAAAAATTTGTAGACATGCTAACAAATCTATCTGCTGGAATCGGCACCAGCGGATCGATCCGGTGGTCTGTACAGACTCACCGGATCGATCCGTCCGAACCCATCCCTCGCATGCGTCGTAATGATTAGACGCATGCGTGGATATCCTTATATGACAGCGTCGCGCACGTCGCCGCGTCATCATCGCGGCGACGGCGCAACACGTCACCGCGATGGGAATTCGGCGCGGATTTTGATCCTCAGAGGATTTATCCGCGGATACGGTCCGGCGGACCGTATCCGTGGATCAATCCTATCGTGTGTACCAGGCCTAAGGGTCCTGTGTCTGTGGGATTTGTGCTTGTGCCGATGGCATCAATTTGGCAGGAGTTTGAGACTCTTCTGAGATCATTCAGAATTCATTGACAGGTGCATTTGACCAGCTTCAAGCAAGTTTTTTCAATCCTTTTGACTTGTATGGGAATGCAAAACCCACTCGAAGTCCCAGATAGCAGTGATGGCCAGACAGGTGTTCTAATGTGCACTCTATAAAAAAAAAGGAAAAAAAAAAAAGTTGTTGGCTTGATATATACTTTAACTTGGTAAAAATGCTGAACTTTGTCTGTACTTGCTGTATGAGTTTTTCAGCTGTTGGGATACTTGATATACACATTCTTGTTGCAAATCATTGACTTATTGTGTAAGCAAGGATAAAGACAATAGGCCAAAAGGATATGCCTTCAAAAAACATGTCGGCACAGGCAGCTCCCATTTTGCTCGTTTGGCCATGCAGTAGACTCCCTCCTCTAACATGTCTTGGCCAAGAAGACCATAACGATATATTTTGCTTTGATCACACCCTTTTACTTGGCTAATGTTTTTGTTATTGGAAGTGGTAACTGGATGGTTTCAAAAATTCCTTAAAGGACTAATGGATATTAAAATCAATTTTTTTGGAGGTAAGGCAAGCTTTAAGAGCCGTGCATCTGAAACTTGGCCTTTCCTTCTGCTGCAAATTTTTGAGAGAGAAAAATACTGTTGACAACTCCCCGATATTTTGTTATAACTTCTTTTCTGTTTACACTAGGTGAGAAATTCCTCCACACTTCTCTTCAGCACACTGATTACACGAATATTTGGAGTCAAAAGAGGAAAAGATGAACGCTCCAAGAAAAACAGGTAAGCGGCACATGAAGCGAGCGTCACTTGTGAAAAACAGTCTCTTGGCCAATACCAATTCTAGAAGGTTTTTGGGCCTTTCAGGGATTTACAGTATCTGCCGACTAATGTTACAAAAAAACCTTTCTACTCGTTTCTTGTTGCCGACTTTTGCCAAGCCTAAAATACCTGGCCTCCTAGATGTAATCTGCTCTTTAAATCTCTAGCCTTTCTAAATGTAACACAAAAAATATGGACAGGGCCAAACATATGAAATGAATCACTGTTGATGTCCCCCGTCTGCAGTCTATTAGCACTGTAAAAGCTTTAAGTGAAACTAATTCCAGGGCAAGGCTACAAAGTCTGATGTCGTCTCTGTGTAACTTTGAAAACGCTAATATAAGTCTTTTTGTAAAACATTTTTCTTGCATCTTAGATTCATTTATTAGTAACGTTACGAGGGCCGTTCGAGTCAAACCAAGACATATAATTTCACAGCTATAAACAGGGATGCAAATGTGGTGGTACTACACACAGTAGTAAGTGGCAAGTGTGTTCTATTACTGATAGGCGGTGCACATGTCGCGGGCCAGTCCAGAGACCATTAATCAAGATGGCAGACAACAGTGTTAGTGTGTGCATGGAACATCTCCAACACAGACTCGCCGCCACCAATTTTTTTTTTTTTTTTTAACCATTGCGTCTGCAGGTAAAGTGATGGCAAGTGTTTTCTGGGACAAACGTGATGTTATTCATGTGGATTTTCTACCCCGTGGTGCAGCTAATAACGCAGGAGTAAACCCATCGATTTAACCGTTTCAAAAAACATTTACATTCCCGGCACATGCCAGAAATGTCGCTGTCACATTGGATGTGTTCTCAACCAAACTATTAAACCATCCAATGGCTGGTGTCAAAACTGATCACATGTGCATCATCATTCATGGCAGTTGAAGATTAAACAGAGGCCAAGATGTCAGCTTCCTTGGCTGAAAACGATAGTGGGGTTTACTTCCACTTTAACAGTGAATATTACTTTTGTGTTCTGAGTGATGTGCATACACGTCTCTAAAAAATATGGTCTGGTTTGATCACTAAAGCCTCGTACACACGATCAGATTTTCCGGCGGGAATTGTGTGATTACAGGCTGTTGGCGGAAAATCCGAACGTTTGTATGCTCCATCGGACAATTGTCGGATTTTCCGCAGACAAATGTTGGATTATAGGATTTTCCGAGCATGTGTACAGAAGTCTGTCGGACAAAAGTACAAACACGCATGCTCAGAATCAATTCTTACCAAACACAACATTAGCAGAAGGTGCCCAAAGGGTGGTGCTAAAGAGCTGAAAAACGATGTAGTGCGTAACTACATTTGTGTTTGTTGGTCGACAATTGTGTGCCGTTTGTATGCAAGACAAGTTCCTGGCCAACGCCCTTCAGACAAAAGTCCAAGGCGTTGTCTGCGGAAAATGTGATTGTGTGTACAAGGATTTAGGGTGCCCTATTACTCCAGGACAACACAAAAGCTCATACTGCTCACTTGCACTTACAGCAACTCAGCTGGGAGGTATGGCCACATCCCCCTTACAAACCGGACCTCGCTCCAAATGATTTCCACCTGTTTGGACCCCGGAGGTCAGGATTTCAGCACGGATGATGGAGATGCAGGCTGTCCTAGGATGATTTAGTGGGAAAAGGGGGTATGGTGGAGGAAAGGTGGGCCATCATCCCTGGGTATGGAAGAATGAAAGAAGATCCATCCCACACACGAGCTGCCGCTTCAGGCCCCGCCACGCTACACCCGAAAATTTACTTCAGCTGTGACTTTTTTTGTCCCCTTGCTGGCCATGCTTGATGCCATCCTGCTTGGTTTTTGTCTTGAGCTTCCACTGTTCACATACTTGGGACCATTCGCCTTCCTGTTGATGTGATGAATGCTGCTGTTGTGTGTGTTTTTTTTATTTAAATAATTTTTATTGAATTCTTTTTAAAAGATAACATACGTAAAAAAAAAAGAAGTATACAAAGAGTTAATGTCATTCACAAAGACAGTACATTCCATATCCATTTTGTCTATTGTATAAAAATGCCCTTTGCCTCATAAGGACATAACAGATACTTACCGTATTTAATACATTATTATTCTGGAAAGTGTTGGGATTCTTGTATGTAGTGGTTATGCCTCATTATTAATGAGCCCAATAATCTATATGTAATCATATGTATCAGTGCTTTGTACCTTGTTGGTATTTTAGCTTCTACATCTACCTTTTCTTCTTTTAAAATTTTGCGTAGTAATAACATTTGCATTAGTGCTTTTTACATATGTTTATCACTCTTTATATACTCTAGGCCCACATAATCCAATTTAATATTTGGGGGGGGGGGGTTCTTTCATGCTGTCCTTGGATTGTTCAGGCATACTGACAAATCTTCCTATGCCCAATCTTTCCAGGCATTAGTGAAAACCTGCAAGACAAAGGCATAATGAGCTAGTATGCATAGCATACTAGCTCATTATGAAATACTCACCTTAGATCGAAGCCCCTGCAGCGGTCCCAGTACACAGCTTCGGCAGGCGACATCACTCCGGGGGTGAATAACCCACTTGCTTCTTTTGTCACTCAAGTACATCAACTGTAGGATCGCCTTGTCAAATTTGTCAGCTGTGTCCACACCTAAAGCCTGGTACACACTAGTAGTTTTTTTTTTTTCGTTCAACCCAGAGGGCTAAATGAAAAAAAAAAGAAGAGCTCAGGAGGAGCTGCTGTACTAATACTTCAATGTTAGTACAACAATCTCCCCTCCTGAACTATTGTGTTCTGACAGGGCTGCCCACCCAACACACTGATCTGGTGCCAATCGGCAGTCTTTTTTCGGTCATGCCCCTGAACAGCTGGCTTTTGTCAGAATGGCTGGCATACACATGCGCCAATGCCGTCCGATATTTGGCCCTTAAGGCAATATGAAACCAATCAAAGAGTTCCATGTACTGCACTTTTTTCCAAGGGACCCTTTCAGTCCCCTGACCTGAGTCCTCCTGAAATTCCATAGAATCCGCTTGCTGGCTTTTTCCCAAAACACAAGTTTTTATTTTATTTTATTTTTTTGGAAACCCATTTTATTATATATCAGAGTAAAATTCCAAAACGAAGTATTGGATATAGAGTGGAATAGGGTTGGAACAATTGTGACCATTGTGATTGTCATAGAAAATAAGGGCAAATCCAAAATGTAATTGTTTTCACTGACACATCAGTAGAGAGGTCATCTTTCAATAGGAACCCTTATACAGACGATCGGACATTCCGACAACAAAACCATGGATTTATTTTTTTCGAAGGAAGTTGGCTGAAACTTGTCTTGCATACACACGGTCACACAAATATTGCTGGAAATTGCGAACGTCAAGAATGTGGTGACATACAACACCTACGACGAGCCAGGAAAAATTAAGTTCAGTAGCCAGTGCGGCTCTTCTGCTTGAATCAGAGCAGGCGTGGAAATTTGTGCGTTGGAATTGTGTACACGTGCTCGGAATTTCCGACAACAAGTTTTGTTGTCGGAAAATTTGAGAACCAGCTCTCCAACATTTGTTGTCGGAATTTCCAACAGCAAATGTCGGATGAAGCCTTCACACGGTCTGATTTTCCGCCAACAAGCTCACATCGAACATTTGTTGTCTGAAATTCCGACGTGTGTACGCAGCATTATTCTAATGCCAACTGTCAATAGTTAGATTTTCTCAAATTTTATGGAGATCTTGCTCAGTTTTTGTTGTGCCGCTTGGAAGGGAAGAGAAGGGAATCCAACTGGATATCCAAGTGGATAATAATAAGGTTCTAACCCAGGGATCTTCAATCTACGGCCCGCCAGTTGTTCAGGAGCTACAATTCCCATCATGCCTAGTCATGTCTGTGAATGTCAGAGGTTTACAATGCCTCATGGGATGTATAGTTCCGCAACAGCTGGAGAGCCGTAGTTTGAGGATCCCTGTTCTAACCTTTCCATATTTCCATCTTCTATCCAAAATGGGGAAAAAATACTTACAGTACCTACAGGCTTATGTTGTGATGGTAGCAATTCTAAACCCAATTTAATTGAGACGACTTTATCCTTCCAAAGAAAATCCTATTTGGAGAAATTCTATGTAAAAAAAAAAAACAGAAAGATTCCAATAATGTTCTTTGCTTTTTTTAATTATGATATAGTAGTTCATTATCTGTAGATTAGAAGACATGTTGACCAATGGATGTAAAGATCTCAAAGTTGGGTCGCGAGTTTAGAAAAATATTTTGAATCCCTGTCATACAGAGGTTGGGAGAAATATGTTCCCCGACTCATTTCAATATAACATGGATTGCCAATTAAAATTTACCCTTTGAAGACACCCACCAATAATCTTCTGGGAAACGTGAGACCAAATCCTCTGTGCTGCTCCTTGAATGAAGTATTCTGCTGATAATAAGAATACTACCTTATGAAAGGCAAGCCTTCTCGCCACATAGTCTACTGACCATCCATGAAAGAATTTAGTGTTTAAAGGGCTGAAAGGGACACATTTGTTTCACTCCTGGATTGGAACGGCTCATATCTCATTGATTTTTATCACAATAAATAGCATAACCCTCCTGATCTCTGAAAGTGCTGAAGTTCTTTAATTGGATATTTCATGAAATTATGGCTGTTATAATTTAAGGTAGTCATAAGATTTCAGATGAGGTTCACGAGTTCAGAATAGTGGTTTTTGGCTTGTGAACGGTTGGATGTATTAGTCAGCTCAGATTATTGGTTTAAGAAATATTTGGTGTTTGTTTTTATAATGTATAATAGATTCTATAGTTCTGCCTTATTGCATGGAATATGCATATTGCTGGGCCTGAAGTGTTAAAGGGATACAGAGGCTGGATTCATACTTGTGCGGTGCGAATTCCAGCTCTGTTATCTCTGCAGAGAGATAAGAGAACTGTTCAGCAGATCATCTCCGTTTTAGCTGCAAATTTGGAGACCTGGGAGAGGGGAGGTGAATGAGAGAAATCCTGAAGAGAAATGAACACTGCGAATCAGATGCGTGCCCATAGAAGATAATGGGCCTGAATTTGCACCTGAGCCGCACCGCAATGCCTAGAAAACGCACACTTTTTTTCGGCAATGCGCAGTGCGAATGCATCGCACATGTTTGACCATTGTTCCAGGCGCACGATTGGGAGGTCAGGCACAGGTTTGGACGAGAAGGCCTGGCTTGCAGCCTAATTCATCCCAAAGGTGTTCTATTGGGTTGAGATCAGGACTCTGTGCAGGCCAGTCAAGTTCCTCCACCCCAATCTCGCTCATCCATGTCTTTATGGACTTTGCTTTGTGCACTGGTCCAAATCATTTGGTGGAGGGGGGGTTACAGTGTGGGGTTGTTTTTCAGAGGTTGGGCTTGGCCTATTAATTCCAGTGAAGGGCATACCCAGACATTTTGGACAATTTCATGCTCTCAACATTGTGGGAAGAGTTTGGGGATGGCCCATTCCTGTTCCAACACGACTGTGCACCAGTGCACAAAGCAAGATATGGATGAGCGTGTTTAGGGTTGGAGGTACCTGACTGTCCTGACCATAACACGATAGAAAACCTTTGGGATGAATTGGAGCGGAGACTGCGAGCCAGGCCTTCTCTCCAACATCAGTGCTTGACCTTACAAATGCTAAAACATTCCCATAGACACACTCCTAAACCTTGTGGACAGCCTTCCCGGGAGAATTGAAGCTGTTATAGCTGCAAAGGGTGGGCCAACTCAATATTGAACCCTACAGACTAAGACTGGGATGCCTTTAAAGGGTATGTAAAAGTATTTTTTTTTTAAATAACAAACATTTTATACTTGCCTTCACTGTGCAGCTCGTTTTGCACAGAGTGGCCCTGAACCTGGTCTTCTGGGGTCCCTCGGCAGCTGTCTCGGCTCCCCCTTACAAGAACTCATCACCTTCATGAGACCGAGCTCGCATGGTAAGGAGTTCTTGTGGGCGCGCTCCTGTGATACTGCCGGTGGCTATAGCCGCTCACTGTATGCCTCGGGGTTTTGCGAGGCATACAGTGAGCGGCTATAGCCACCGGCAGTATCACAGGAGCGCGCCCGCAAGAACTCCTTACCATGCGAGCTCGGTCGCATGAAGGTGATGAGTTCTTGCAAGGGGGAGCCGAGACAGCTGCCGAGGGACCCCAGAGGACCAGGTTCGGGGCCAAAACTCTGTGCAAATTGAGCTGCACAGTGAAGGCAAGTATAAAATGTTTGTTATTTAAAAAAAAAAAAAAAAATAGAATAGAATGCATTAAGGTGAAAAAACTTTTACCTTTACAACCCCTTAAACCACCCTAGCGGTATGATTCTTTCTGATTTTACTTGCTGAAAGTGGTACCATTATTTGCAAGGAAATTTGGTGTTTTATACTGTAGGCCTGTAATTCTTAGGAATAACTCGCTTAAATCTGTCCAAACAAGAGTCTAGTAGGCAACCCGGGTATGACATTTTTTTTAAAAACAAAATTATAAATTATAATATAATTAATTATAAATAATTATAACAAATAATAATATAATTATAATAAAAATTATACAATAATGTAATCAACTCAAAATCACTGAAATTTGCTCAGTTGCAGAATTGTTGCTGTCATTACTTTTATTTTTTTATGACGAATTTCCCCACAAATCGCTATCGCACAATTCTGCGAGTGATTATAATTTATTATCGCTGTTTTCTAGTTGCTCTAAAACCATTTTTGACATAAAGGGACACTTTTGGTTGCTATGGACAATCTACAGTTTGCAGGCAGAAAGAACAGTTTTTATTATATAAAAGTACATGCAGGGCACTGGGCAGACCACTAGGGACAAAGGGGGAGTGTATTTTTTACATACAGTACTGTAATCTATAAGATTACAGTATACTGTATGTAGGGTGTTTGTTTTCCTTTTTGAATTTGGCGCCGATCTCCGCCTCCGTGCGTCGTAACGTCGCAGTGAACGGAGATCGGCGGCACAGGAGGACACTGTGTGAATCGAGCGAGGTCCCGCTCGCTCACACAGCGTGGTGGCATCGCTGGATCCAGGGACAAGGTAAGTAACTTTGTCTGTGGCTGCAGCGAGGCGAGCCCGAGTCTGACTCGGGGTTACCGATCGTAGCACAAAAATGTAACCCCGAGTCAGACTCTGGAATTCCGCTAGGAGGGTTAAAGTTCACGTGCGTGTAAAGGCAGGTGTCCCAATACTTTTGGTAATATAGTGTATGTGAATGGAGCCTCATTGTAGGTACGACTGCAGCTCAAGTTTGCATTACCTAAAGGCTAAATATCCGTTGACTGATCATTTTTTCCACTTTGACAGATATTCTTCTTTAGAAGCGGTCTCACTCTGTAATCTTGCAAGGCACCTTTTAATACTGTTCACTGCTTATCCTCCAAGGATTTATATTTCAATACCACCTTTTTGATTGGTGTTGCTGTTATATACATAATTGAGATCATTATCTTTTCAGTGGAAATGCAGAATATTCATGTTTACTGTTTGAACGTGTTTGTATCCGCACGTAGTTAAGCAGGCATTGAGGACGATGAGGAATCTACAGTATATAGAGAAGTGGTATAAAATAATTATTGGTTACAGTTTTTATTACATGTAGCTTGTGCTGCTGGGACAAGAATATAGAATACAAAGAAAACACCCTGATTGTGTAATCGATCACATTGCGCATAGCTCAATACACCCATTTATAGAATATGAAAGGCAATATATATTTATTATGTTCATATAATATACACCTGAGGCAAATGTCACAGCCAGTGCCGGGACAAGGTCACCCAGCACCAAGGGCAAAGATGCCAAACTGCGCCCCCCCCCCCCTTACCTTTTGGTTAGCAGTGATGGTGCTGTCACTGTTCCTGGCAGCCTTGTAATGGAAGCAACTGGCACAGGGCGCTCCCATCCCTGCAATAAACCATTGCGCTCAGGGCAGCCGACCCTCCTGCCCACCCCTTCTCTTGGCCCTGGTCACATCACCACAGTGCAAAGAGTATTTAAAGTGATACTAAAGTCTAATATTCTTTGTGTTAAACATAACAAACATGTCATACTTGCCTCCTCTGTGCAATAGTTTTGCACAGAGCAGCCCAGATCTTCTCTGGTCCCTATTTGGTGCGCCTGTCCTGCTATACTATGGTGGCACACGAGCTGACCCGCAGCTCCATGTGCCCATTCAGACACAGAGCCATGGCCCGACCCCGCCTCCTCTCTCTCCTCATTGGCACACTGACTTAGATTGACAGCAGCAGGAGCCAATGGCACTTTGCTGTTGTCTCAGCCAATGAGGAGGGAGAGTCCTGAACAGCCAAGTCTCTCATGCAACATCGCTGGATCGAGATGGGGCTCAGGTGAGTATTAGGGGGGCTGCTGCACACAGAAGATTTTTTATCTTAATGCATAGAATGCATTAAGATTAAAAACCTTCTGCCTTTACAACCACTTTAAAGTAATCTGATCACTGGAAGGAGCTCACAATCTAGTGTCAACAATTAGAGTTATAACAGTTTCTGACTAACATGGTACCCCCTAATAGGTTCCCCAAAGCAAACTTGTAGCACATGAACCTTGTTGGTGTTCTGTGAGCATTCAGCCTTTTAGGCTTCCTTTAGAAGAGAAAGAGAGCCTTGAGCATCAGTCAGCTTACATGTATAAAGGCCTGTGAACAGCTTAGGTCAGGGATATGCAATTAGCAGGCATCCAGCTGTTGCAAAACTACAAGTCCCATCATGCTTCTGCCTCTGGGTGTCATGCTTGTGGCTGTCAGAGTCTTGCTATGCCTCATGGGAGTTGTAGTTCTGCAACAGTTGGAGGTCCGCTAATTGCATATCCCTGGCTTAGACTAATAATGAGGTTTGGCTAGCAGGTAGGATGTGAATCTGGTAATGGAGGCTTATTTCGACCCAAAGCTCTACAAAAACCTCCGGGGCATCAGGACCCAGACCAGAATTTAATAAGATGTTGGGAAAATAAAAATATTGTTTTCCCCACATCCGTTATAAACATTGGAGCTCATCATCACCATGTGTATGTGATAAACTTGGGTATCACACACACCATCCACAGTCCTACCAGCCATTGCCTTGCATAACATCCATCCCTCTCGGCTCAGACCTGTTCTAACATATAGTGGACGTGTGACAGTCCATAATTATTCTCTTGTTAGGTAGAATACAGACCAGGGACCCAACATTTAAAGTCTTGCAGTCCCTTGCATTGTTTGCCTTGTTCCAACCTATCCGCTGTAGTGGAGAAAGGTCTGTAATCTGTATAGAATGTAACATGGCAGCAACAAGAGAGTGGCCTGAGAATAAGTTCACATTTATAAAGGCCTGTGGGGAGCTGAGACTCGTGTGTCTGGGTTTCAGTCTGCCTAAAACCCGAACACAATATATTTACAGAAATGTGGCTCGGAACAGGGCCTGACAGGAGGGGTGAGAGGGCACTATGCACGCTGCATTACTATTCTCTTTGGAGTGCCCAAAGGTGTCCAAATTCTGTTATAATTCTATAGTGTATGCTAAAAAAACATGGTGTGCGCCCCTAAAGTGTTTGTGTTTGACTTGAAGAAAAAGTGGCAACCCTAGTTACGTCAGATCACTCTGCTCCTGCCAAGGCTTGCACTGCCGCCAAGTGACAATCACGTGACACTTTCAGGTTGATTTACTAAAACTGGAGGGTGCAGAATCTGGTGCAGCTGTGCATAGAAGCCAATCAGCTTCCAAGTTTTTTTTGTCAAAGCTTAAAGTGTTACTAAACCCACAACAGTAAATCTCTGACATTCACAGACATGCCTTAAATCATGGGTCTTCAAACTAAGGCCCTCCAGGTGTTCAGGAACTACAATTCCCATCATGCCTAGTCAAGTCTGTGAATGTGAGAGTTTTTAAAAGCCTCATGGGATGTGTAGTTCCGCAACAGCTGGAGGGCCGTAGTTTGAGGATCCCTGCCTTAAATGGACAATCTGAAGTTATATGATTGGCTACCATGCACAGCTGCACCAGATTTTGCACTCTCCGGTTTAAAGAGGAAGTAAAACCTCCTAAAAAAAATAAACCCTGCAAGACAAAGGCATAATGAGCTAGTATGCATAGCACACTAGCTCATTATGAGGTATTTACCTGAGATCGAAGCCCCCGCAGTGGCCCTCGTTCGCCTCCTCCGTCACTGCCATTACTCCCAGAGTGACTTCCGGGTATCGCGGCTCCGGCGCTGTGATTGCCCGGACCCGCGATGACATCACTCCCACGCGCCAGGGAGCCGTCAGTGACGACAAGATCGCCTTCACCAATGGCACGCTCAGTGCGCCTGTGCCTTTGTCTACGGCGCGCATGCGCCGTAGACATTGGTGCAGTCTTTTTTGCAAACCCTGTAGGTTTAGTTCTTGCATCTACAGGTACACCATAATCTAGGCTTACCTGTAGATAAAAGTGGTCTGTAAGGGTTTACAACCCCTTTGCTTTTTTTTTTTTTTTTAAATGGTCACAGAAAAAACATAAAAATACTTTCTGCATTACCCTCGCTATGCCACTGACTTGCCATGCTGTTATTCACTATTGGGGTACACTGGGTTAGGGTATTGTAAAACTTTTCTTTGGAACCAGAGCAGGATTGGGAATTTGTTTCTCCCATATAGTTTGAATGTAGTAATTTGAGGACTTTAGTTTTGCTTTATCTTGAGACGTGTGTACGGTATATACACATACACTTAGAAAGTATGCTAAAATGTTTTACCACCAGGTGGCAGTAAAGGTCCATCGATTGAACATCTGGGCATCTACCATTCATTCTCACCAGCAGGAAATTCACTTCTTGTTTATACTGTATCAGTGGGTGGGGGTGGTTAAAGTAGAAGACTGGAACACATATAAACACAGTTGCATACATTTTTTTCAGGCTATTTTTGTTCCCCCTGTACAGTTTTCTGAGCTTGTCCTGCTTTGTGTCACAGTATAGATTTTACCTGCATAGCATATGAGGCTATGATTATACTTATGGTAAGATATTATGTGCAATTTTAAAATGTTATTGTTTCCCGACTGCATCTGCTCAAGACTATGCACAGCGAACACTAGTGGGATTATTATGCAATGACTTTGTTTTCAACTTCATGGGGCAAATCTTGTGTTAAAACGTGATCCGGTCAAGTAAAACTCATGCCTGCATGCATTGCACTCAATATGCTCATGCATGTTTTTTAAAGGGGAGGTTCACCCTAAAAACGACTTTCTAGTATTACACTGGCCCCCCACATTACAATACAATTATGCCTATTATGTTTTTTTGTATGCTGTACATACATTGGTACAGCTAATTCACCCGTGGCTTCCGGGTTGCGAGTCCTGCGGGAGTGGGCGTTCCTAACATGCTGGTGATTGACGTGATGACTAAAAACGAGCTCCCCCCGTTGCGTAAGCTGCGTCACGATTGGCGAAAGGAGCCGTACGGCGAGTCGGCGCTATACTGCGCCTGCGCACCGCCGTTCGGCTCCCTTCGGCAATCTTGACGCAGCTTACGCGACGGGGGGGGGAGCTCGTTTTTGGTCATCACGTCAATCACCAGCATGTTAGCAACGCACACTCCCGCGGGACTCGCAACCCGGAAGCCACGGGTGAATTAGCTGTACCAAGGTATGTACAGCATAAAAAAAATACATAATAGGCATAATTGTATTGTAATGTGGGGGGGGGCAATGTAATACTAGAAATTCGTTTTTAGGGTGAACATCCCCTTTAAGTTTTGGGAAGTGTATAGGATTTTATTGATGTCCCTTAGTTGAGTAAGTTTGGGATTATTATTATTATTATTATTATTATACATGATTTATATAGCGCCAACAGTTTGCACCGCGCTTTACATCAGGGGAAGATAGTACAGTCACAATACAAATCAATACAGGAGGGATCAAATGGCCATGCCCATTAGAGCTTACAATCTATAAATGGAGGAACTTGACTGGCCTGCACAGAGTCCTGACCTCAACCCGATAGAACAGCTTTGGGATAAATGCGCTTCTGGAAGAATGGTCAAACATTCCCATAGACACACCCCTTAAACTTGTGGACAGACTTCCTAGAAGAGTTGAAGGTGTTATAGCTGCAAAGAATGGGCCAACTCAATATTGATCCCTACAGACTAAAGCTGGCAATACATTATACACATTTCTTATTCAATTTCCTTTAGATTTACCTTCAACTATGTAGTATACGGGACGGCCCGATTGCATGCCAACTGAAGGTGTTTAGATATAACCTCATGTTATATGTTTTTGGTAAATCTAAAGGAACGTTGTACAAGAAAATTGTATAATGTACGGCCAGCTTTAGACTGGGATGCCACTAAAGTTCATGTGCGTGTAAAGGCATGTGTCCCAATACTTTTGACAATATAGGGCCAGATCCTCAAAAGAGATACTCCGACTTAAGTGCTGTTCAGTCTGTGTGTAACTTTGGAAACGATCCTCAAAAGGCTTTTTCCAAAGTTACACAGAAGATCCGGCATGTGTAATTGAATTACACTGCCTAATTTTAGGATGCAGTACCGCATCCGCCGCTGGGGGCATTTCGAGTCGAAATGCCGTTGCTAGTATGCAAATTAGCACTTAAGGCGATCCACAAAGCTTTCTAGCTTCTTTTTTGCGCCGTAAGTGTTATTTTGCAAGTGTAAAATTAGGGCTCGTTTTACAAAGTGTAAAGTTAGTCACACCTTGTAAAGGCCCATTGCAGCGACGGCATTTGGTATGCTTTCCCGAGGGAGAACTCCACGTCAATTTGTAAAAAACAAAACCGGCATGGGTTCCCCCCCAGGAGCATACCAGGCCCTTAGGTCTGGTATGGGTTGTAAGGGGACCCCCCCTACGCCGAAAAATTGACGTAGGGGGTCCCCCTACAATCCATACCAGACCCGTATCCAAAGCACGCTACCCCGGCCGGCCAGGAAGGGAGTGGGGACGAGCGAGCGTCCCCCCCCCTCCTGAGCCGTGCCAGGCCGCGTGCCCTCAACATGGGGGGGTTGGGTGCTCTGGGGCAGGGGGGCGCACTGCGGGCCCCCCCACCCCAGAGCACCCTGTCCCCATGTTGATGAGGACAGGACCTCTTCCCGACAACCCTTGCCATTGGTTGTCGGGGTCTGCGGGCGGAGGCTTATCGGAATCTGGGAGTCCCCTTTAATAAGGGGGCCCCCAGATACCGGCCCCCCACCCTAAGTGAATGGATATGGGGTACATCGTACCCCTATCCATTCACCTGGAGGCAAAAAGTAAAAGTTAATAAACACACAACACAAGGCTTTTTAAAATAGTTTATTATTCTGCTCCGGACGCCCCCCCTGTCTTCGTTATTAGCTCAATTACCAGGGGGGGCTTCTTCTTCCGCTCTCCGGGGGTCTTCTTCCACTCTCCGGGGGTCTTCCGCTCTCCGGGGGTCTTCCACTCTCCGGGGGTCTTCTCCGCTTTCCGGGGGGGGGCTTCTCCGGACTCCGGGGGGGCTTCTCCGGACTCCGGGGGGCTTCTTCCATCTTCTCCCCTCTTCCGCTCTTGACTCGGCGAACCCCGGTTCTTCTTCAGCTCTCCGGTGCCTTCTTCTTCAGCGCTGGCTGCCTGCTATGTTTGTGTGTTAGCTCGATTTCAAACAGGCAGCCGGCGCGGTCTTCTGTGGCGTCATCTTCTCTTCTGGTCTTCTGTTCTTCCGATGTTGCCTCGTCGCCGGTTGTCGCTGTAATGATGGAAGCGCGCCTTGCATCACATTTATATAGGCATCACCGTCCCATCATGCTCCGGTAGGTACCCACGTGGTGGGTGCACGTGGGTAGGCACCCACCACGTGGGTACCTACCGGAGCATGATGGGACGGCGATGCCTATATAAATGTGATGCAAGGCGCGCTTCCATCATTACAGCGACAACAGGCGACGAGGCAACATCGGAAGAACAGAAGACCAGAAGACCCTGACGCCACAGAAGACCGCGCCGGCTGCCTGTTTGAAATCGAGCTAACACACAAACATAGCAGGCAGCCAGCGCTGAAGAAGAAGGCACCGGAGAGCTGAAGAAGAACCGGGGTTCGCCGAGTCAAGAGCGGAAGAGGGGAGAAGATGGAAGAAGCCCCCCGGAGTCCGGAGAAGCCCCCCCGGAGAGCGGAAGACCCCCGGAGAGTGGAAGAAGACCCCCGGAGAGCGGAAGAAGAAGCCCCCCCTGGTAATTGAGCTAATAACGAAGACAGGGGGGGCGTCCGGAGCAGAATAATAAACTATTTTAAAAAGCCTTGTGTTGTGTGTTTATTAACTTTTACTTTTTGCCTCCAGGTGAATGGATAGGGGTACGATGTACCCCATATCCATTCACTTAGGGTGGGGGGCCGGTATCTGGGGGCCCCCTTATTAAAGGGGACTCCCAGATTCCGATAAGCCTCCGCCCGCAGACCCCGACAACCAATGGCAAGGGTTGTCGGGAAGAGGTCCTGTCCTCATCAACATGGGGACAGGGTGCTCTGGGGTGGGGGGGCCCGCAGTGTGCCCCCCTGCCCCAGAGCACCCAACCCCCCCATGTTGAGGGCACGCGGCCTGGCACGGCTCAGGAGGGGGGGGGACGCTCGCTCGTCCCCACTCCCTTCCTGGCCGGCCGGGTACCGTGCTTTGGATACGGGTCTGGTATGGATTGTAGGGGGACCCCCTACGTCAATTTTTCGGCGTGGGGGGGTCTCCTTACAACCCATACCAGACCTAAGGACCTGGTATGCTCCTGGGGGGGGGAACCCATGCCGATTTTTTCTTTGAAAATTGGCATGGAGTTCTCCCTCAGGAATGCATGCCGCTGTCATTTTTTTTTTCCCCGACGCAACTTTAAGCCGTCGCGATCCTCAAAACTCGGCGTAACGTAACTTCGCGCATGCGCAGTACGGCCGACGCGCATGCGCAGTACGGCCGGCGCGGGAGCGCGCCTCATTTAAATGGGACTCGCCCCATTTGAATAGGAACGCCTTGCGCCGGCGGAATTTTAGTTACACAGCCTGAATTTTCTAGATAAGTGCTTTGTGGATCAGGCACTTAGGTAGAAACTTTAAGCCAGTGTAACTTAAATTGGATTTTTTAAGTTACGTCAGGTTTTTGTGGATCTGGCCCATAGTGTATAAATTGAGCCAGGCTAATTTCGGGCACTGTGAGGCTTCCCTCCCAGGGCTTTCTGTGAGCCTGACCTCAACCCAATAGAACACCTTTGGTATGAATTATAGCGGAGACTGCGAACCAGGCCTTCTCATCCAACATCAGTGCCTCACCTCACAAATGCGCTTCTGGAAGAATAGTCAAACATTCCCATAGACACACTCCTAACCCTTGTGGACGGCCTTCCCAGAAGAGTTGAAGCTGTTATAGCTGCAAAGGTTGGGCCAACTCAATATTGAACCCTACGGACTAAGACTGGGATGCCATTAAAGTTCATGTACATAGGTTGTCAGTAAGGAGGGTGCCATTTTACATTGGAAGTCAGCAGGAAGGGGGTCAGTGAAAAGGATGTCATTTACATAAATGGTCAGTGAAGGATGCCCCCCGAATAAATAGTCAACAGCAAGGATAATCCCTTACATAAATGGTCAGTGGAAAGGCTGTACCATTTACATGGATGGACAGAGGGAAGGATGACCTTTACATTTGTATTAGGTGGGAATCGTGGCCTTTGCATAAATGGTTTTGTGGACAAAATGTGACATTATTGCATAGACAGTCTTGGGTAAGGATGCCCCATACATAAATAGTCAATGGGAAGGATAACCCCTTACATAAACAAATATAAATAGAAAATAAAATTGCGCTAGATCAAAAAGTTCATATGTGAAAAAGTCCACCAGTGCTTGAAACTGGGGGGTTATTCACAAAAGTCCATCCAAAATCTTCAACGTGCAAGTTCCACCACCAGATGATATTATTATCACCTTACCAGAGCCACATGATCCCCCGTTAGAGGGTGCCTATGGTTAAACCACAGCCTGGGTCTTTCTCCAAAAATATGCGTACATCTATCTCCAGGGTACCTCTTGCTCACTCGTATGGATGTTTTTTATAAAAGATAAAAAAGCTCCATATAGTGTAAAACCATTAACCTTTTTATTTGTAACATAAAATATTGCACTTGGAGAATCCGTAATGTTAGAAAGCCTTAAGTCTGGTGTGCCGGCCGGCGCACATCCAGACAAACCTGTCCTTCCGGGACACGAATGGAAACATGAGGCGACGTCAGTGCGTCGCTCCAGCCTACGCGTTTCGTCAGATGACATCGCCCAGGGGCTCCCTTACATTAACAGTCAGGGAAAAGGATGCCTCATTCATACATAGATGGTCAGAGAGAAGGATTCCCTTTACATAGACGGTCAATGGGAAAGATTCCTCTTGCATAGATGGTCAGTAGGAAGAATGCACTATTACATTGGTGGTTAAAGAAAACAATTGCCCCATTATACTGGGAGTTAGTCAAACGAATGTCATATTACATTGGAGTTTGGTGGGAAGGATTCCCCTTGCGTTCTTCAGATGATTAGTGTACAGAATGACCCATTACAAAGATGGATAGGAGGAATGCCCCCTTTACAAACAGCTAAAAGATTGGTGTCCGTGGTTACTTACCTGGGGTGAGAGCAGAGACTTCAATAGTCCAAGAACCCTGGGGGGGATCTGTCTGCCATTGCTCAAGGGACCCTTAACGACCTCTGGAAGAACCCCTAGGGTTCCACAAAATCCTGGTCGAGAGAAGCTATTCTAAAGCCTCGTACACACGACCAGATTTCCATCGGACAAATCTGTGGGTTTTTGTCCGAAAGGCATTGGCCGTGGACTTGTTCTGCATACAGACGGCAGCCAACATACACGAACCTACATGGTTTTTCAGCTCTTTAGCGCCACCCTTTTGGTAACTTCTGCTAATGTTATCTGATGGTTAGCATTGGTTTCGAGCATGTGTGTTTGGGCTTTGGATTTTAGTCCGTCGGACTTGTGTACACAAAATCGGATAATCCGACGGAACACATTTGTTGTCGGACAATTTGAGAGCATAAACATCCAACATTTGTTGTCGGAAATTCCGACAACAATTGTCCGATGGAGCGTACAGACGGTCGGATTATCCGACAAAACCCTTTCATCACACAATTGTTCTCGGAATATCCGATCGTGTGTACGGGCCTTGGGGGGGGGGGGGGGGGGCTGAAGGGAAGAAAAATGCTGCATTGCCCCAACACACAGTCAGGGTTGACAGGGGAATCCCTCCCACTGCACAATTGTATTCTGACAGCAGGTTTCCCAGCTGTCAGAATACAATGATCACTGCAGGCAGCTATAGTCGCCAGCAGTAATCAGGAAGAAAAATGCACAGGCTGGTTGTACTGAAGTGGATCGATGCTTTGACTTCAAAACAACCAGCCTGCCCATGGACAGATGAAGATTTGTCTGGTTGATCCGATAATGGCCACTAGTATAAAGGACAGACAGAAAAAGGAACAGATTGAATTTGGTACTTCGATTACTTGAAATCATTTTTTTAACCTTGTTAAAGGGGTTTTCCACCCATTTTTTAAGTTTATTAAAAGTCAGCAGCTACAAAAAGTGTAGCTGCTGGCTTTTAATAAACAGACACTTACCTGCTCCAGCGTTCCAGCGACGCGCCGGCCGGGGCTCCGCTCCTCTCCCCCCCTCCCCGGCCGGCGTCTTCATTGTCACTGTGGGCACCCGGCCGTGACAGCTTTCGGCTTCACGGCCGGGCACCCACTGCGCATGCGCGAGCGGCACTGCGCATGCGTGCGCGGCGCTGCGCTGTTTGATTGGACAGGCGATCGCCTAGGACCTGTGACGTGTCCTAGGCGATCGCCTAAAGCAGCCCCTTCCTGTAGGCGATTAAGCTTAATCGCCTACAGGAAGGAGGAAGTGGGACAGGAAGTCCCACTCTTCCTGAAGCCCCCACTCCCCCCCCAAAAAAATGACATGCCAAATGTGGCATGTAAGGGGGTGAGGAGTGGGATAAGCGGAAGTTCCAAATTTGGGTGGAACTCCTCTTTAAGTTGCTTCTTTACCGGTCTGAGGTTAGTAACGGTCCTTAAAAAAAAAAAAAAAGTCTATAATCGTATAACTTCATGAGTTGGCTTTCATTTTTTTCAGCACTTCATTACCCCCCAATTATAGACCCATTTCTCCCAGTTCACTCTATTTGCTCTTATGTTTGTATGTAACACTTATTGCTCTGCATGCTTTGGCTAACGCAGCCCAGCATTTTACAAGTACAGAGAACTAGAGGTCATTTGCCAAAACAATTAGTTTCTGAAATACACGAGAACACATTCAAAAGCCTTTTCCCAAAGAGCTTAGCGTACATATGGCAGCGTCACATGCTCAACCTGCAAAAAGTTAAGTTCTGGAGCCTCTTCCCTGTCTTACTGGAATTCTTAAACACCAAATATGTGCTAGTACAAGCAAAAGGCAACATTCGGAAGGATTATAGTACACACGAGAATTTAGGGGCGGTTTGGACGCATATAAAGGGATTGGGACATGTTTCTCAGGGAAAAAAGTCAGGCAATTATTCTTATATAATATTTAACTCAGTGTTTTCCGAAAGCATGGTAGGTGTGTGTAGTCATTCCAGTACTAGACGACGGTACAAGGCAAAGCTCCAGATTTCTGCGCACTCTATTGATAGCATCTTGTGACAGCCACTGGAGAGAACATATTGAATAACTGATTTAATATGTATTTCTGCAGTTGGTGAAGTTACTTTGGATTAGTTAAAGGTGCACTCCAGTCATTATGGAAAACTATGCATTGACCCCCGGACCATTATGCAGGTAAAGAACCTGGCCAGTTTTTGCGATTCGGCACTGCGTCGCTTTAACTGACAATTGCGCGGTCGTGCGACGTGGCTCTCAAACAAAATTGGCGTACTTTTTTTTTCCACAAATAGAGCTTTCTTTTGGTGGTATTTGATCACCTCTGCGGTTTTCATTTTTTGCGCTATAAACAAAAATAGAGCGACAATTTTGAAAAAAAATACAATATTTTTTACTTTTTGCTACAATAAATATCCCCAAAAAAGATATAAAAACATTATTTATTTTTTCTCAGTTTAGGCCGATATGTATTCTTCTACCTATCTTTGGTAAAAAAAAAAATCGCAATAAGCGTTTATCGATTGGTTTGCGCAAAATTTATAGCGTTTACAAAATAGGGGATAGTTTTATGGCATTTTTATTAATATTGTTTTTTTACTGCTAATGGGCGCGATCAGCATTTTTTTTCGTGACTGCAACATTTTGGTGGACACATCGGACAATTTTGATACATTTTTGGGACCATTGTCATTTTCACAGCGAAAAATGCTATATAAATGCACTGATTACTGTGAACATGACAATTGCAGTTTAGGAGTTAACCACTAGGGGGCGCTGTATGGGTTAAGTGTGACCTCATGTGTGTTTCTAACTGTAGGGGGGGCGGGGCTGGACGTGTGACGTCTGTGATCGTCGTTCCCTATATCAGGGAACAGACGATCACTGACACTGCCACAGTGAAGAACAGGAAAGGTGTGTTTAAACACACCTCTCCCCATTCTTAGGCTCCTGTGACCGATCGCGGGACACCGGCGGCGATCGGGTCCCGCGGTCACGGAGCTTCGGACCGGGTCGCGTGCGCGCGCCGGCAACCCATTCTGCCGACGTAAATTGGCGTTAGGCGGTTCTTAAGTGGTTAAATTGCATACAAGTGAGCATAGTCTACCTGCTCAACCACAGCACCGCTATAATTTATTCAGCACCACTATGGTGTGTTTTGGTGCATTAAGATGCGCATTACAATAAACAGACTGCCTTTGTACAACACATGTTAATGTACCACAACAGTGTGAATCCAACCTCTAAAGTTTATGTTCACAATCTTTTTATTAAAGTGGTTGTAAAAGCTTTGTGTTTTTTTCACCTTAATGCATCCTATGCATTTAGGTAAAAAAAACACCTTGCAGTCACCGCCAACCCTTGCCCCCGTTTTTACTTACCTGAGCCCCGGATCTCCTTGGGCGCGATCTCGTGTTGCTTTTCCCCTGGTCTTGGCTCTTCATTGGATGTTTGATAGTAACACAGCCATTGGCTGTCAATCGCATCCAATGATGAGGAAACAAAAAAGGGAAGCGCCACCTAAGTGCAATATGTCAGATACTATGTTTAATCTCAAAAGAAATGCACTTACAATACAGAATTACAAAACCGGCTCAACAGGGTCTCATGATGCGCAGTTCGGTCTGGTCTCGGGTCCATCTAGATCCACGGATCTGCAGGCAGGGAGAGAAATCCATCCTGTGGCCACCAGGAAACAGCCAGGTTCAGCGTGGAGACACAGATGATGTTACCAGAGAGCGGTACCAGGGAGAGCACAGGAAGGAAGGTGAGCTAGAAACAACAGTCTAGGCGCTCGGAGACAAGCTCCTTCTACAGGCTACTGGCTCCCATCTCCTTTCTTTTTAGGATTGGTCATTTTGTACCACTATATGGACTATAAAACTGTGACTGTTTTCTAGACATATACATTGCCCGCTTTTTAAGTGTTCGGTAGTACCAGTGTTTGCGCTAAAAGTTTATCCAATGATGCGGCTGCCGGGAAGCAGAGCCAAGTCATACAATTGGCGTCTGTGGACGCCGATTGTATGGCACGGGAGCGCGCCCGCAAGCTAACCCCCTTGCGAGTGGACTTCCCAGAGGGGGTTAGCTCTTGTGGGGAGGAGCCACGAGAGCCGCCATGGGACCCCAGAAAAGGACGATTGGGGCCACTCTGTGCAAAACTAACTGCACAGTGGAGGTAAGCAGGGTCGGATTTGCTCTCCCTGCCGCCCCAAAATGCACCCCCTCCCCGCCAACCGAAATCCCCCCCCCCCCCCCAAATCCTCGGAGAATGTGCGGCACGGTTAGTTCAAATATGTTTTGTTTGTTTTTTTACTTTTTTATCACTTTTTTTATTTTTATTTATTTGTAGCTTGTTGCTTACTTTTTTTAATTTTTGTATCATTTTCTTATTATTTTTCTTATTTATTTATTTTTGATCAAATTTTTTTCACTTAACCTTTTTGCTATTACACAGGAGAAAACAATTTCCTGTGTGATAGCAATTGGAGCTGACATGTTCTCTTTATTGACCCTGTCATATCCAAAACAGGAGTCCTAGCACTGTGCTAGAACTCCTGTCACAGCTGAGATGGGAAGAGCACAGCTCTCCCCTGTCACTGTGTACATTGGCAGCAGGGACAGGAGACAGACTCGGTGGCCGGGGCAAGGACGGAGTCCCAAAGACAGAGCCAGCAGAGAGAGGTATGTGGGGTGGGGGGGAGAGGGGAGGACGGACGGGAGCACATATTTTACAAGTGATTTTGGCGACATCGCCGCAATCACTTGTTATCGAGCGAGCGGATTCCCCATAACTTATCGCTCTTAACTGTATGTTCCGGGCGTCAGGGGAATCCATACCACTGCCGCCCCTTGGAGCCCTGCCGCCCCAAGGCCTGGCCTCGGTGGCCTTGTGGGAAATCCGGGCCTGGAGGTAAGTATGACATGTTTGATTTTTGTTTTTTAATAATCTGCAAATCTTTTCAACCTCTTTAAGATCAAGCAAAGGAAACAAAAAAAAAAGCGTATAGTACTTTTCTCCAGCTCAAATTACAAGTGTACATCAAATATACTGTAGTCCAAATACTACAAGTCTTGCATCAAAAGCAATATATCCAGGTTACTAGGGTTTAGCGTCCCAGATAAAAAACTGCTCTTGGAAACTCAAATCAAAACAGTTGACTCATACAGCAATAGCGGTAGTAAGTACTATAATACAAAATAACATTCCACAAAACCCAAAGAAAAAATAGTCCTGGAGGAGGGGATCCCAAAAGATGAGGGAGTAAAAAGAGAAAGAAGAAAAAAAAACGAGGAGAAGTTGGGTTGAGACATCAGCCCCTGCGGTGTAGAGATGCCAGTTAGATATTAGTCGGTATAGTGGGCCCATAAAGTTAAACAAGTTATCTCAACTTGTTTAACTTTATCATGAAAAATGCTCACAATGTTTTCATGGGCCTCTTCACCTGCACAAGGGACACCGAGGCTTCCATGCTTTTGCAGTGGTCATTTTTGGCACCCAAAAGGATAAGAAATATCAAACATTGGGATGTTGCCAATGGGATAATTAAGACGAGAAATTCAGGGCTTTTATGGAACCCTATGCAGCCAGACTGATTTACCATTCCCAAAGCCCTGGATCCTTGGGCAATGCCACCACACATAATACCTAGAAGGCTGCAGCCCTGAAAGCACAATGGAGTGTTTGAAGGATAAAAGGCAAATAGGAATCAAAAAATATCTTGTGAGCACTTTTGCGTTGGCCTCAATAAGAGCAATATTCGCAATACCTGTAAAGGAGCAATGAAAACCAGTATGCCAAAATTCAAGGGGTCCTTCTGTGAAAAGGTCATTATCCCATTCTGACATGTAGGAGAGCCAGGCAACAGTCTATAAATTATAGAAATACCCCCATCTGACCTGAATCCTACATACACCACTTTTCATAGGATGTAATCAATGCCCGCTCAGATGCTTCTAGTCTAATGCCGCGTACACACAATCGTTTTTCGGCATAAAAAAAAATTCATTTTTCAGCATGTCCAAAAAACAAAGTTTTTCCAACTTCATCATTAAAAACGATGTTGCCCACACACCATCGTTTTTGAAAAATTATGAACAAAGCGCGGTGACGTACACCACGTACGACGGCACTCTAAGGCCCCTTTCACATTGAGGAGTTTTTCAGGTGGTAAAGCGCTAAAAATAGCGCTGCTATCCCGCCTGAAAAACTCCTGCACTGCAGACTCAATGTGAAAGCCCGAGGGCTTTCACACTGAGGCGATGCGCTGGCGGGAGACAAAAAAATCTCCTGTCAGCAGCATCTTTGGAGCGGTGAGAGGAGCGGCATGTATACCGCTCCTTTACCGCTCCTTCCCATTGAAAACAATGGGAACCGCGGCAATACCGCCCGCAATGCGCCGCGGGCGGTATTAACTCTTTATCGGCCGCTAGCGGGGGTTAATACCGTACCGCTAGCGGCTGATACCCGCGGCAATTCCGGCGGTATAGCGCCGCTATTTTTAGCGGCGTTATACCGCCACCGCAGCTCCCGCCCCAGTCTGAAAGAGGCCTAAAGGGGAAGTTCTATTCGCCTTTGGGCTGCTTTAGCTGATTCCTTGTTAGTAAAAGACGATTCGCACTTTTTTGTCTGTTACAGCGTGATAAATGTGCTTACTCCATTCTGAATAGTAGTTTTACCAGAACGAGCGCTCCCGGCTCATAACTTGCTTCTGGGCATGTGCGCGTTTAAAACGTTGTTTTTGCCCACACACGATCATTTTTTACAACACGAAAAATGACATTTAAAAAAATGACACAATTTTTTTTTGTTGTTTTTCAGAAGCCGAAAAACGATGTGAAGCCCACACACGATCATTTTAAATTACGTTTTAAAAAACTTTTTTTTTTTCATGCCAAAAAATGATCGTGTGTACGCGGCATAAGAGGAGGGTGTAATGCCGCGTACACACGATCATTTTTCAGCATGAAAAAAACCTTAGTTTTTCAGCATGTCGAAAAAACGACGTTTTCACAACTTCATCATTAAAACGATGTTGCCTACACACCATCGTTTTTTAAAAATGATCTAGCAAAGCGCGGTGACGTACACCACGTACGACAGCACTATAAAGGGGAAGTTCCATTTGCCTTTGGGCTGCTTTAGCTGATTCCGTGTTGGTAAAAGACGATTCACGCTTTTTTGTCTGTTAAAGCGTGATGAATGTGCTTACTCCATTATGAACGGTAGTTTTACCAGACCGAGTGCTCCCATCTCATAACTTGCTTCTGAGCATGCGCGGGTTTTTTTACGTCGTTTTAGCCTACACACGATCATTTTTTACAACCCGAAAACTACATAGTTTAAAACGACGTTAAAAAATGCAGCATGTTCGAATTTTTTTTTTTTTTTTTCGTTTTTCAGAACCTGAAAAATGATGTGAAGCCCATACACAATCATTTTAAATGACGTTTTTAAAAAAGTTTTTTCATCCCGAAAAATGATCGTGTGTACGCGGCATAAGAATTGGGCAAATTGCAGGAACCTAAAGCATTTGGTGTAAAGTAAATGGTCTCCTATGAGTGAAAAAAATGTCCAATTCTATACAACTCTTTATCCAACTGCCAAAGAAATTCTTTAATGCCAGACTTGGTGGGAATAATGAGTTATTAAAAAATATGCACTGAACGACACCAACCTCCTAAAGTTCAAAAAAGAAAAAAAAGTGTATAGCCGCTTCTTTTTTGGATTGGACTAATGAAGGAGCTCTAAATTAGAAAGAAAAGCTTAGATACTATGATATAATCAGAGCATCCTTTGCTTGGCTTCATGTCTCCCACCTGGACTGCATTTCAACTGCTTGTCCACTGAAAAGAAAGTAGGTAATTGTGTTAATTGGTTGTGAACCTGTCATGTCCAACAAATAATACACTGCTCGGAAAAATTAAAGGAACACCTTTTAATCAGAGTATAGCATCAAGTCAATTAACCACCTCAAATATGGCACTTTCACTCCCTTCCTGCCCAGGACAATTTTCAGCTTTCAGCGATTTCGCACTTTGAATGACAATTGCACGGTCATGCACCACTGTATCCAAATGAATTTTTAATCATTTTTTTCACACAAATGGAGCTTTCTTTTGGTGGTATTTAATCAATGCTGTTTTTTTTTTTTTTTTTTTACGTAAAAAAAAAGACAGACAATTTTGAAAAATAAAAGTTTTTCTTAGTTTCTGTCAGTAAATTTTGTAAATAAGTAATTTTTCTCCTTCACTGATGTGAGCTGAGGAGGCGGCACTGATGAGACACTATTATGCCGCACTGATGGGCACTATTAGGTGGCACTGGCAGCCAATGATAGGCAGCACGGAGAGGTGGCACTAATGGGAATTGATGGGCAGCACTAAAAGGCAGCACTGATTGGCACTAGTAATGGGCACTGTGTCACTAATGGGCATTGATTTGTGCCACTCATTGTTGGCACTCATGGGCATTGATTGGTGGCACTTCTGGGGCTTTACTGAAACCAGGGCACTGATGATCAGTGCCGTGATTACATGCCTTGTTCTCGCCTGCGAGGAGATGCAGCTGTGAGTAGATGAAGCTGCATGCTTGCCCAGGAGCGGGTGTTCGGGTGCGCTATCCTATGACGTCCACCTAGAACGAGAGCCACACCATCCCTTTGTCACTTGACGGTGGCCGGGCGGCAAGTGGTTAAACTCATGGGATATTGATCTGTCCTGTTAAGTAGCAGAGAGGGTTGTTGATGAGTTTCAGCTGCTTTGCTGTGGAGAACGTTATGCTGCCTGAAACATCGTTCAGCATGACCGGTTTGGTGGTGGGTCAGTGATGGTCTGGGGAGGCATATTCATGAAGGAACGCACAGACTACAGGCTATACAATTGCACCCTGATTGCCATTAGGTATCAGGCTGAAATTTTTGGACCCATTGTCAGACCCTACGCTGGTGCAGTTCCTGGAGGATAAAGGAATTATTTACCATTAAATGGCCCCCCACACTTGTCTGACCTAAATGCTATGGAACACCTCTGGAACATAATGTTTTGGTCCATGAGGTTGCACCTCAGTCTGTTCAGGAGCTCAGTGATGCTTTGGTCCAGATCTGGGAGGAAATACCCCAGGACACTATTCGTCATCTCATTAGGAGCATGCCCCGGTGTTGCCAGGCATGCATACAAGCACATGGGGGCCATACAAACTGAGTACCATTTTGAGTTGCTGTAAAGAAATGTCAGCAAAATGGACTAGCTTGCTGCATCGTTTTTTCACTTCGATTTTCGGGGTGTCTTTGAATTCAGCCCAAACAATGTGCCGTCCTTTTCGTTCCTAACACATTTACCCAGTCCATATCAGTATAGATATCCAGCATGATAGTTTTCTCCATTGAGATCTGATGTGTTTTCAAGGTGTTCCTTTAACTTTTTTGAGTCGTGTATAATGTAACTTTAGTGCTAAGGTGCAAGAATACCCATGTCTGCCTTTTAATCAGTTCCTTTGTACCTAGAGATGACTCTGGATCTTAGGCTCAGGCTCTATATGCATCTACTCTTATAGAACTAAATCCTATCCCCTGCCATTCGGCTGTCAAATACAAGAGTCTCCAAGGCTAGAAAAGCCTTTGGCATTTCAAATTCAAATGGCAGGAGGAGGAGACGTAATCTTAATTTGGTGGAAGCTGAGGTTTTGTATACAGCTTAGGATAAATGGTCACCCTCTGATACACAGAAACTAATCTGAAAGAAACTCTAGCACTGTATCAATAATGTTACTTTGCATACTCTGTGGGACATGTCAGGTTCACTTTAAAAAACAGGATATTGCTATTATAACTGATTTAAAATTATACAACTAGTATAACTAATTTAAAATTGGTTACGCTTTTTATGCTGTTTTAACAGCAGTTAATTTAAGACTTTGCTACGCCCACACCGTATTGTGCTGGCACAACTTCTATAGAGCGGAATAGAGAGAGTTCCTTTTCATCTTCAACATGCTGATAGGAAAGAGAAACCATTCACAGCTAATATTCAGATTTCATCATATGTGCTTGTCAGATAGAGATATGAAAAGACCATAAAAGTACTGCGTGGAGTACATAGAATCAGATTTTTATATTGTTTAGCTATAAGACATTTTATAAACGCATGCATTAGCATTGGTCAACTCTTTTTCTAAAACCTATAATTCTGTATTTCACACTTGGTTGTCAAGTTGAATGATTCTGACTTGTTATACAGTGCCTTAAATTATTCATACCCCTAGAAATTTTTCAAATTTTGTCATGTTCCAACCAAAATCGTAAATGTATTTTATTGGAATTTTATGTGATCAACCAACACAAAGTAAAAAATATCTGGAAGTGGCATGCATTTGTATTCAGCCCCCCTGAGGCAATACTTTGTAGAACCACCTTTTGCTGCAATTCCAGCTGGGTATGTTTTTGGGTATGTCTCTACCAGCTTGGCATAGCTAGAGACCGAGAGTCACATTTTTTCCATATTCTTCTTTGCAAAATCGCTCAAGATTTTTTGATGGAGAGCCTCTGTGAACAGCAATTTTCAAGTCTTGTCACAGATTTTCAATTGGATTTAGGACTGGGCCATTCTAACACATGAATATGCTTTGATCTAAACCATTACATTGTAGCTCTGGCTGTAGGTTTAGAATTGTCCTGCTGGAAGGTGAACGTCCGCCCCAGTCTCAAGTCTTTTGTAGGCTCAAACAGGTTTTCTTCTAAGATTGCCCTGTATTTGGCTCCATCCATCTTCCCATCAACTCTGATCAGCTTCCCTGTCCCTGCTGAAGAAAAGCATCCCCACAACATGATGCCACCACCGGTGTGTTCAGGGTGATGTGCAGTGTTATTTTTCTACCACACATAGCGTTTTGCTTTTAGGCCAAATAGTTCAATTTTGGATCTGACCAGAGCACCTTCTTCCACATTATTGCTGTGTCCCCCACGTGGCTTCACGCAAACTGCAAATGGGACTTCTTATGGGTTTTTTTCAACCGTGGCTTTCTTCTTGCCACTCTTCCATAAAGGCCAGATTTGTGGAGAGCAGGACTAATAGTTGTCCTGTGGACAGATTCTCCCAACTGAGCTGTGGATCTCTGCAGATCCTCCAGAGTTACCATGGGCCTCTTGGCTGCTTCTCTGATAAATGCTCGCCTTGCCCGGCCTGTCAGTTTAGGTGGACGGCCATGTCTTGGTAAGTTTGCAGTTGTGCCATACTCTTTCCATTTTCGAATGATGGATTAAAACATGCTCCATGAGATGTTCAAAGCTTGGGATATTTTTTTTAGAATCTAACCCTGCTTTAACCACTTCCATACAGGGCATTTTCACCCCCTTCCTGCCCAGACCAATTTTTAGTTTTCAGCACTGTCGCACTTTGAATGACAATTGCGCGGTCGTGCAACGTGGCTCCTAAACGAAATTGACGCCCTTTTTTTCCCACAAATAGAGCAAATGGTATTTGATCACCTCTGCGGTTTTTATTTTTTGCGCTATAAACAAAAGAACAGCGACAATTTTGAAAAAAACACAATCTTTTACTTTTTGATTTAATAAATATAATTAAAACAATTAATAAAAATCCTCAGTTTAGGCCGATACGTATTCTTCTACATATTTTTGGCAAAAAAAAAATTGCATTAAGTGTATTTGATCGGTTTGCACAAAAGTTCTAGCATCTACTAAATAGAATTTTTTTACTAGTAATAGCGGCGATCTGTGATTTATTTTTTATTTTTATTGTGACCGTGACATTGCGGCGGACACATCGGACACTTTTGACACGTTTTTGGGACCATTCACATTTACACAGCGATTAGTGCTATACAACTGCACTGATTACTGTGTAAATGTGACTGGCAGGGAAGGGGTTAACACTAGGGGGCGCTGAAGGGGTTAAATATGTTCCCTAAAGTGTGTTCTAACTGTAGGGGGAGGGGGACTCACAAGGGGAGGAGATCGATGTGTGTTCCTCTGTACTGGGAACACACATCTGTCTCCTCACCGCTATAAAGGACATGGACATGGATCTGTGTGTTTACACACACAGATCCATGGTCCTGCCGTGATTGTGGGCAATGGCAGGTGCCCGGCGGACATTGCGGCCACCGGGCACACGCATCGGGTCCCGAGCAATGGGGCGATGGTGTGCGGCGCGCGCGGCCCCTAGCCGTCCGAGAAGGCTAGGGCGTCATATGACGTACAGTCTGAGAGACGGAGGGTTCCCGCCGACGTCATTTTACAATTACTCAGTAGGGAACCTGTTAAACTTCTCCACAACTTTATCCCTGACCTGTCTGGTGTGTTCCTTGGCCTTTATAATGCGGTTTGTTCAATAAGGTTCTCTAGCAAACCTCTGAGGGCTTCACAGAACGGCTGTATTTATACTGAGATTAAATTACACACAGGTGGACTCTATTTGATTTCTGAAGGCAATTGGTTCCACTAGATTTTAGTTAGGAGTATCTCAGTAAAAGGGGGCTGAATACAAATGCACGCTACACTTTTTACATATTGTTTACTTTTTAAAATATTTTATTTTCTATTAATAAAGTACAGAGTATCTTTTACAACACAAAGTCTGAGAGGCAATATCGAGGTACAGAGTGGGAAGCGGGTTACAAGACATGATGGAGCAAAGTAGTAGACTGAGGTGGCAAATTGTCTAAATAGTCAAACAATACACTAAATATTCTGTAATTCACCTGCTAGAAGTATTTGTCTTGTAAGATAACCACCTCCCGTATGCCCATTTTCTCCAAGGTAGGAGGTCCGAAGTTTCTTAGAGACCTCCCCGTCCTGGACAGGAGAGGGAGCCCCCACCCACCCTGGCACTCCCAATGGGAACACACTGTGCCGGAGAGTGCAGATCCCCCCACCAGGGGGGAAACCCCAGATTAAGACTTTGTCTCTTAAGCGGACCCCCAGTAAATTACCCATCATAAGCAGGCCCGGATTTACTCCCTTTGCCGCCCCAAGGCCGGGTCCTTCAATGCTGTCCCCCGCAGTACAGGGGTGACATTATCCGCCGGGGGACTTTTTCTGTCAGGACACTGAGAACAGAGGGGGGGGTGCTGCTGCTGAAAATTACATTGAGAACCGGGGGGAGGGGGTGCAGCTGCCAAAAATTACATTGAGCATTGAGAACCGGTGGGGGGTGCTGGGTTGTTGTTGCTGCTCCCGAAAATTACATTGAGAACCATCTCACCTCCTCTTCCCTCTGTTTTCTATCCTCTCACCAGCCTCCACATGTCAGGGGGGAGCTCCCGAAATAAAAGTAAAAAAGAACCTCCCCTCTCAGCCGCGAACTGAGAAGGGGGGGCCCCTGTTGCCGCCCCTGCACCCACTGCCGCCCCGAGGCCCGGCCTCGTTGGCCTTGTCTGGAATCCAGCCCTGATCATAAGACTCAGATACCCTGTAAGAGGGAAAGGATAGTAAACAAGGAAGAACTGATAGAGAAAGGAACTGGGGGGGGGGGGGGATCTAAGGTTTAAACAATGACATTTTGGTTCTGGCTTTGATTGGGAGGAGTTCCTGGGAAGAAGGAAATACCCATGAACTAAGCCCAAGGTTCCTAGACCATATCATTTTTTTTTATGTCATTGATAATACTAGCCAGGTTTTCCTGGGCTATAATCCAGGACCACTTTTTTACATATTTATTTGTAAAAAAACAATTAAAACCATTTATCCTTTTTCTTCCACTTCACAATTATGTGCCACTTTGTGTTGGTCTATCACATAAAATACATTTACGTTTTTGGTTGTAACATGACGTAATGTGAGAAATTTCAAGGGGTATGAATACTTTTTCAAGTCACTGCGTGTCTAGAGGACTTGATCTGCCTATGCCCACCATCATTTCCATCCACACCTAACTGCCACTGTCAAATAATGGTGTCATACTTGCTCAGTAAGATATTAACAATTTGTATTGTGGTCTGGTTATGCTGTCCACAAAAGGCCTTCAGTATGCCTATCGTGGTTCTTACTTATCCAGGTCCCGGTATAGCTTGTAGTAGTTAGTCACGTTTAACTGGACTTGTTCTGTAATGTTAAAGATGTTATCCAAACCGGTTCTTCAGTTCTAATTAGTGTCAGGAACATAATCCCAGCCTCTTCGGTATGTATAGATGATGGATTATTATTATTATGTCTCCAAGCGAGAATTTTAGAGATGACATAAAAGTAATGTAAAACTTTCAGAATAATGTTGAAAAATTTTGTTCAGACTTTGCTCGGAGAATAATGCCTGCTCAGAGTCAACAAGGGAGAGGGTGTGACTGTATTTTCATTCAAAATTCAAACTTGCTCCTGTTTCAGCATGCCTGCTTAGATTTCACTAGAGACAAAAACACAGCCCGTGGCGTCCTTCCCTTATGAGAAATGATTTCAAATTTAGGTCACTTTTGACAGAATGGGGTGATTTTTTTTCTACATTACCTTCACACGTTTAGTAGTTGGAACTTTGGGGGTGTAAAAGTAGAACTAATCTAAAAAATCCAGTTATAATGAAAACAAGTTTTGTCATAGTCTTAAAGGGTCACTAAAGGAAAAAAAAATGTGCCTAAAATTAATGGCCCAGATTCTTAAAGGACTTACGACGGCGCAGCGCCATGTACGCCATTGTAAATCCTAATCTGGCCCGTCGTATCTATTACGCATAGTTATCCATTAAATCCAACTGGCGTAAGTGTCTTACGCCGTCGGATCGTAACTGCAATTTTTTTTTTTTTGCCCGCTAGGTGGCGCTTCCGTCGATTTCCGCGTCGAGTATGCAAATTAGCTAGATACGCGAATTCCCGAACGTACGCGCGGCCGACGCAGTAAAGTTACAACGTTTACGTTAGGCTTTTCCTAGCGTAAAGTGGCCCTGCTATATGGTGGCCTAAGTGCGGCGCAACAATGTTAAGTATGGCCGTCGTTCCCCCGTCAAAATTTTAAAAAGTTACGTCGTTTGCGTAAGTCGTCCGTGAATGGGGCTGGACGTCATTAACGTTCACGTCGAAACCAATGACGTCCTTGCGACGTCATTTGGAGCAATGCACACTGGGATATTTTAGGGACGCCGCATGCGCAGTTCGTTCGGCGTGGGGACACGCCTTATTTAAATTTTACACGCCCCTACCCGCCGAATTTGAATTCCGCCGCGTGATTTACGATACGCCGCCGCAACTTTACAGGCAAGTGCTTTGTGAATAAAGCACTTGCCTGAAAAACTTGCGGCGGCGTAACGTAAATCGGATACGTTACGCCGCCGAATAGATACACCATTCTACGAGAATCTGGCCCAATGTCTGCAAGGTAGACAGACAGAATAGTGTAATGATTCTGTTAAAAAACAAGTAAATACCTATTAAATTCCTTCATCTATATCACCTCCGACATTCTAGTTTCTGTTCTCTCATTCACTTCCTGGTTTGCATCGCTCGTTCATGTAAGAACTACATTTCCCAGTATGAATTGTGGCACACCCAGTAATTCACACCTCCTTGAAGTCTCTAACACGTAGAGAGCGTCCTGCCACACAGATGTAGTTCCCAGGAGGGGGTGAGCACATTACTGACCACCGCAGTAAAGCCTCCCATCACGGTGGTCAGTAAAATCAGACAAGCAGGAAGTGAACAGAACAGAGAAGAAATAGAGTAACTTCTGAGCAAAAACGAACAATGAGGAAGTGAAAAGAGGAATGTCTGCAGGTAAAGGATGCTTATTATGAAAAAAAATGTTTTTCCTTTACAACCCCTTTAATCTATTTTCATATGCAGAATTAATTTAGTGAGAAAAAATTTAAGTGTGGGGTTACTTCCTTTGCTAGAAAAAAATATTGCCTACTGGAATTGGCAACGCTTATGCGTGTAGCCAAAAAAGAGGTATGACTTGAATGTTGTATGTAACATTTCAGTAAAAGCAATACAAGGAGGTTATAACTATGTCAAATCCTGTTAAATTACTTGTTAGAGACACATGGAGGCTGCCATTATGTCTTTGTTCAAAAAAATACTAGTTGCTTGGCTGTCATGTTGACCCTCTTGTTTCACAAGAATATAGTCTTTCTTTACTTTTCCAGTTATACATAGTTGTTCCTTATCTATGACTTAATGTATCGAAGACAGTGGATAGTAGGGATGCAGTTACATTTGAAAAAAAAAAAACATTGTTGAGGTGGCACTGATAGGTGAGCACTGATCGGTGGCACTGGTGAGCACTGATCGGTGGTATTGTGTAGTAAGTGACACTGGTGGGCACTGAATAACTGCACTAGCCAATAAAGCTTGTTTACTTCCGTGATCAGCTGTCTTTGACTGACAGCTGATCACATAGTAAAGGGCTCACTGTGATTGGCCCTTTACCCTGTTATGTGATCAGCCGCGTCGGAAGGACTTGTGCACGTGAGTAGCGTGATCACGGGAGGATGTCTATTGACGAACTCTTGGCACTGGAAGCTCCCACTGTAGCCATGATTTGGCTATAGCGTGGGCGGAAAGTGATTAAGTAAAGTATATTTTTATCCAGAACCTTTTTTTTTTTTTTTTTTGGGTAGAGTGGGGCTAGTTTAGAGCTCCTGTCAAGTTGTACTGCCCTCAGAGGCTGTGCTGGATCCTTACAGTCAAGCACGGAGGTGGAAACATTATGCTTTTGGGCTGTTTCTCTGCTAAAGGTACAGGCCAACTTTTTGGTATTGAGGTGCCAATGGACAGGGCCATGTATTGTAAAATCTTGGATTAGAACCTCCTTCCTCCAGCCAGAACACTGAAGATTGGTCATGAATGGGTCTTTTAGCATGACAATGACCCAAAACATACCAGCAAGGCAACAAAAAAGTGGTTCAAGAAAAATCACATTAAGGTAATGGAGTGGCCTAGCCAGTCTCCAGAACTTAATCCTATAGAACATTTATGGAGGGAGCTGAAACTTTGAGTTGCCAAGCGACACCTTAAAGCGGAGGTTCACCCAAAAGTGAGTCCGGCCCCTCCACGTCACCCCCCGTTGTGTTCTGGGAAACACTCCGCTCCCAGAACACATGGGGACCAGTGGGAACTGCACAGCGCAACTCGCGCATGAGCAGTAGGGAACAGGGCAGTGAAGCCGCAGCGCTTCACTTCCCGATTCCCTTACCGATGATGGCGGCAGGGAAAGCCGAGAGCCAAGCTACCGCTCGGCTTCGGCTGCCGACGTCGCGGGCGACTTGGACAGGTAAGTGTTAATTTTTTAAAAGTCAGCAGCTGCTGTATTTGTAGCTGCTGGCTTTTAAAAAAAATAATTTCAGGTGAACCCCCGCTTTAAGGATTTAGAGAAGATCTGTAAAGAAGAGTGGACCAAAAAACTTACTGAGATGTGTGCATACCTGGTAACCAACTACAAGAAACGTCTTACCTCTGTGGCCATTCAGATGCTTTCCTGGATTATGAAGTCTATAGTGGCAGTAATCATTGGAGGTTTGGCATGAAGCATCCTGGGGGTGATGTGAGCAGCACTGTTCTATGTTATAGAACAACCTTTCTCAAACCCTGGGGTTCCTCCTGAGGTTGCTAGGGGTTCCTTGAGCAATAAAGCTATTGTGTATTTTTATATACATTTAATAATAAAAAAAAATATATATATATATATATATATATATATATATATATATATATATATATATATATATATATATATATATATATATATACATATATATATATACATACATACATACATACATACATACATACATATATATATATATATATATATATATATATATATATATATATATATATATATATATATATATATATATATATATATATATATATATATATATACACATACATACATACATACATACATACATACATATTTTTTTTTTGTACAAAGCAGAAGGGGCCAGATTCACGTAGAATCGCGGCGTAACGTATCGCATTTACGTTACACCGCCGCAAGTTTTATGGGCAAGTGCTTGATTCACAAAGCACTTGCCTGTAAACTTGCGGCAGCGTAAATCCGTCCGGCGCAAGCCCGCCTAATTCAAATGGGGCGTGTATCATTTAAATTAGGCGCGTTCCCGCGCCGAACGTACTGCGCATGCTCCGTTTTGAAATTTCCCGCCGTGCTTTGCGCGAAATGACGTCGCACCAACGTCATTTTTTGAACGTCGACGTGAGTTACGTCCTTTCCTATTCACGGACGACTTACGCAAAAAGAAAATAAATTTGAAATTCGACGCGGGAACGACGGCCATACTTTAACATGGCAAGTCTAAAGATAGGCCACGAAATACCAGCTTTAACTATACGCCGGGAAAAGCCGATTAGCGACGGCGTAAGAGAATGCGACGGCCGCGCGTACGTTCGTGAATCGCCGTAAACAGGTCTGCCTTGGACTTTGTAAACAGCTAATTAGCATACCCGACACGGAAAACGACGCGAACTCCACCCAGCGGAAGCCGTACGCCTGTCGGATCGAAGCCAAAAGCCATCGTATCTTGGTTTGAGGATTCAAACTAAAGATACGACGCGGCAAATTTGAAAATACGCCGGAGTATCAGTAGATACTCCGGCGTATTTCTTCTGTGAATCTGGCCCAAGGTTCTTAAGTATACCTGTTTTTTTCTTATATTGAAAACATTGTACAATTGAGTGATCTTGCTAATATACCGCAAACTGTAGGTATCATTATTTTTAGCAGGACTTCCAAGAGACCTGAAAAACATTTCAAGGGCTCCTCCTAAGTAAAAAAGGTTAAAATAGGCTGTTATATTATTAATATACAGGATTATAGACCTGCAATATCTTCTAGTTGGTGTTTTGTCATTGTCAGTTATGTCTACCAAGGTCTCTTCCATCATAAGCATGCTTTAATGTCTTGCATTAAGTGAAAACAGCACTGTAATGTTATTTTACAGTCTTTCCCTCTAACCTGCTCTGTTTATTATAGAACTCTTCCCTACAGGTTTGTTTGTGTTCCTTTGAATGGCTTGCGGATGTGATACCAGTAGACTGTCAGATTAAAGGTCAGCCCTGTGCAGGTTGCACTATGACTAGGAGTCTGGTGGGTGTTAGATGGAGGTCCTAGGAAGAGGAGGGGGGCAACCTGTAAGGTGATCTAGGATCTATCATTGTTTTACAATCCCTTTTTAATGTTTTTCTATTGTAGAGTGCCTTGAAATTCGGCAGTAAACCACATTAACGGTTTAAACAACCTTTTCAATAAAGTTTATTTTTTTTAGAACTGCCTTTTTTTGTTGTAAGCTTTACAAATGCATATCAGTATCCTCGGATTTCCTACCCAGCATTATTATCCTCCAGTGCCATGATAAAGCCAGCGGGTACTTCAAAGGGAGCATGAATAATTGCTTTGTCACTGGTCTGTCCATGCCTGGTGCGGCCTCTTCTCAAGTTTTATTGAGGCCATAATCGCTTGATTAAGTTGGAGAGAGGCAGGAACAATAGAGCAGTGTCTGCTTTTCATTTGGAAACTATAAAGTGGTTGTTAAGCTTGACAGTCCTGATAGTAGAACTTGAATGGTGTTTGGCATCAGGTTGACAAAGTATGCAAGACGGTTATGGGGTAAATGTGGAGGTTCAGTGCTGGCCAGCTGTGTCTTACTGCCCGATGGTGTGCTGGCATGGCAAGTACCTATTTAAAAGCAAGCCCTTTACTCAGTTTGACTTCGTTTTTTTTTTGTTTAAGCTTTAACTACATCTATACCGGGCACTTTCGCCCCCTTCCTTCCCAGACCAATTTTCAGCTTTCAGCGCTCTCCCACTTTAACCACTTAAGCCCCGGACCAATATGCTGCTAAATGCCCAAAGGCGTTTTTACAATTCGGCACTGCGTCGCTTTAACAGACAATTGCGCGCTCGTGCGACATGGCTCCCAAACAAAATTGGCGTCCTTTTTTCCCCACAAATAGAGCTTTCGTTTGGTGGTATTTGATCACCTCTGCGGTTTTTATTTTTTGCGCTATAAACAAAAATAGAGCGACAATTTTGAAAAAAATTCAATATTTTTTACTTGTTGCTGTAATAAATATCCCCCAAAAACATATATAATTTTTTTTCCTCACTTTAGGCCGATACGTATTCTTCTACCTATTTTTGGTAAAAAAAATCGCAATAAGCGTTTATCGATTGGTTTGCGCAAAATTTATAGCGTTTACAAAATAGGGGATTTTTTTTTGCATTTTTATTAATTAATTTGTTTTACTATTAATGGCGGCGATCAACTGACAGTTGCAGTTTGGGAGTTAACCACAGGGGGCGCTGAACGTGTTAGGCTTCACCTAGTGTGTGTTTACAACAGTAGGGGGGTGTGGCTGTAGGTCTGACGTCATCGATTGTGTCTCCCTATAAAGGGGATGACACGATCGATGCGCCGCCACAGTGAAGCACGGGGAAGCCGTGTTTACATACGGCTCTCCCTGTTCTTCAGCTCCGGGGATCAATCGCGACGGAGCGGCTATAAACGAATAGGCGCGCCGTTGTCCCGGACCGCTCCCCGAGGGAATCCGCCTGCCGCACGCAGCAGGGGGGGGGGGTCCCGATCGGACCCCCGACCCGCGGAAAGGCAAGGACGTATATATACGTCTTTTTGCCTGTCCGTGCCATTGTGCGGACGTAAATAGTCGTGCGGCGGGCGTTAAGGGGTTAAATGACAATTGCGTGGTCATGCAACACTGTACCCAAATAAAAATTTTAGCATTTTGTTCACACAAATAGAGCTTTCTTTTGGTGGTATATATTCACGACTCCGTTTTTTATTTTTTGCGATAGAAGCGGAAATTTGGAAAAAAAAAACTACAGTATTTATTGGCGTATAACACGCACCCCAACTTTAATAGGGAAGTTTCAGAAAAAAAACTTTCCACAGCCCCCTGCGTATAAAACGCAGACACGGTTTACCCTCTAATCTCAGGGGAAAAAAAGTGAGTGTTGTACACCAATAAATACAGTATTTTCTTCTTTCTATTTAAAAAAAAAAAAATCCAATAAAATCTAATTTTGTCATGAAGTTAAGGCAAAATGTATTCTTCTACATGCCTTTGGTAAAAAAAATCCTGTTAAGTGTATAATAATTGGTTCGTGTGATCACAGACATATGTACGTAGATGATCATGTACAGATGTGCGCATGTGATCACGGACATGTGTGCAGATGATCATTGGGACATGTGATTTTACTGTTGCATATGTGGGGGACAGGTGTTTTTACTGTGTGGACTCTGTGTGTTTTACATTGTGTGTGACACTAGGCTGGTGATCGGTGTGTAAAAACTTGTAAAAAAACAGCTCATACACACTGATCACCAGCCGGCTGCAGCGATCCCCTGTCCTCACCGACAACTAATGTGTGAGGAGAGGAGAGCCGATTGCCTAGCAACCGGCTCTCGGTTTACATCACATGATGGCTGTGATTGGACACGGCCGTCATGTGATCAGTAGGGCCAATCACAGAGCCCTCCTGCCGATTTGAGACGCGCCATGTCCGGGTGACACGAGCGCATAAGGATCGCGGCGCTACGTTCCTGAACATCCACTCAGGAGAGATTGCTCGTACATATGCAGTGGCTGGGTGGGAAGTGGATAAAAACTCAAGTCCTCCTTTGCCTTCAGTCTTATGCCGCGTACACACGATCGGTCAATCCGATGAGAACGGTCTGATGACCGTTTTCATCAGACCAAACCGATCGTGTGTGGGCCCCATCGGTTATTTATCCATCGGTTAAAAAATTGAACTTCGTTTTTTTCAGCACGTCGTTGTGTTTTACGTCACCGCGTTCTGACACGATCGTTTTTTAACTGATGGTGTGTAGGCACGACTGACCATCAGTCAGCTTCATCGGTTAACTGATGGAAAAATCCATCAGACCGTTCTCATCGGATTGATCGATCGTGTGTACAGGGCATTACACAGGCTCTTTTTCTGTAGTGAAATGGCATACTCTGATTCACCGCACACGCTAAGCTTCTCGCATTGTGCATTAGAAGCTCAAAATCCAAACATGGTGTGCACACCGCTCAGGCAAGTAATGAGCTGCTAGCTGCTGCAGGTGCTGAACACCTGGCACACCCCCTGCACACGCCTATGTCTCTTTGTAATCAGTCCTTTTTGTATTTTCTGACATCACCAGTGCACCTTTAACCAGGTTTACGGCATGGTCTTTGAGCTGTCAGTCTATCTAGATATTTGCCGTGACCACAATTTCTGCTCTGTGTGGCACTGCAACATTACATTGAGAATTTCTTGGTACACCCCATGTGTCCTCCAACATCACAGGGGGTATAAACATTGTCTTAGCCTGGCGTACTGCAGCAGATATGAGCATGTGCGAGATTACAAATGGGACTAGGCGGAAGTAAATTACAGGACGGAATCGGAATACAATACTTAAAATAGAGCTGGCTTATCCCGAGAAGGACGATTTTTAAAACTGCTGTGAAAAGTAAGAAACATAAGAATGGGGGTTAATTTTAAAGTGTTACTAAACCCAGGACCATTCA